>NC_053126.1:36078602-36223261 GCF_010015445.1 Perca fluviatilis
GGAGGAAGACTGCTGTCTGTCTGTGTGTCTGTGTGTGTGTCTGTGTGTGTGTGTGTGTGTGTGTGTGCGTTTATGTGTCTGTGTGTGTGTGTGTCTCTGTGCGTGTGTGTGTGTCTGTGTGTGTGTGTGTGCAAGTGTCGTGCGTGCTTATGTGTGTGTGTGTGTGTGTGTCTGTGTCTATGTGTGTTAGAGTCTAACATGTGTGTGTGTGTGTGTGTGTGTGTGTGTGTGTTTCT
Source organism: Perca fluviatilis (assembly GCF_010015445.1). Taxonomy (NCBI): domain Eukaryota; kingdom Metazoa; phylum Chordata; class Actinopteri; order Perciformes; family Percidae; genus Perca; species Perca fluviatilis. The sequence goes on from NC_053126.1 coordinate 36,078,839, forward strand.
GCAGCTATCGAGCAGAGCATCGAGCAGGAAGAAGGTCTCAACAGATCATCAGCTGACCTCAGGATCCGCAAAACACAGGTCTGATGCTTTTACTACACACTTACTACACACTTACTACACACTTTAACTTTGCTGTTTCTGACGCTGTTTTGTCGCTTTTGATGCATTTTTGGACGATTCTTTTGATGATTTTGTTGGCGCTTTGTTTAACTCTTCTTCTTCTGCTTTTTGAGGGATTCTTTAGGACAGACCTTGAGTCAATGTTTGATAAAAAAAAGAAACTTATTCTAGAGAGAAATGGCAAAACTAAACAGTATAAAAACATATATTTTCATAGAAACAATTTATTTTATTTATATTAGCAAAATGAGCAGAAATAGTTATGAATGAAATAAAGATCCTACTGAGCATGTGCAGAGCGTCATGATGACAGAGCAGAGAGAAGATGCTGTGATGACCCTGCACTATTCTGCTCTCTGATTGGCTGCTGCCTCCCTCCTCCCTGCTGCCTCACACACACACACACACACACACACACACACAGACACACACAGGATTGATAGACTTGATTTGATTTAACATCAACTATGATTAAATGAAACAACCTAGTCCCGAACAATATTCAAAAATAGTTCTTCAATAGAGATGGGGGACATCTTTTGAGGGGGGAGTTCATTTTGAAATATCTTTGTGTCCGTACAACATTAAACACTATTTTTATTTCTATATGTGGAGGGAAGCTGTGGAACGGATTGAGTGCATCGCTAAAGCTAAGCTAAGCTGAAGTTCGTGCATGAGCCAGTTAAAAAAGCAGTTCAAAAATATGTTTTTTTACAACCTACAGGGAAAAGTTTTCACTGATTTTTACAAATGATAAAGGAGAAAGTTTGGGAAAGAGTTCCACATCTTTCATCCATATCATTCTTTCAAAAATCTGATTTATTTACGTCCGACTTTTAACAGCACAAACAGAACTCTAGTGATTCATTTGGACTAAATATTTGTATCCTCGACTCATCTCACATACAGAATATGAAACATATTCAAACAGAAACATCAGACTTTCAAACTCTCTCACAACTCGTGCAGTATATCCGAGCCTCATATAAGTCAGTACTCCACAAACCCAAAGTCTCGGTGCTGAAATATCTGCCTTTAAAAACCTTGAGTGATCTCTTTTCTCTGTCTCTTTTGTGTTGTGGTCCTGCAGCACTCGACGCTGTCACGTAAGTTCGTGGAGGTGATGACTGAGTACAACACCACGCAGTCCAAGTACCGCGACCGCTGCAAGGACCGCATCCAGAGACAGCTGGAGATCAGTGAGTTATACTACACAACAAACATGCAACACAACACACAACACAACATACAGTCACACTAACATCCAGAGACAGCTGGAGATCAGTGAGTTATACTACACAACAAACATGCAACACAACACACAACACAACATACAGTCACACTAGCATACAGAGACAGCTGGAGATCAGTGAGTTATACTACACAACAAACATGCAACACAACACACAACACAACATACAGTCACACTAGCATCCAGAGACAGCTGGAGATCAGTGAGTTATACTACACAACACAACATACACACAACACAATGCACAACACAACACACAACATACAGTCACACTAGCATCAAGAGACAGCTGGAGATCAGTGAGTTATACTACACAACGCACAACACAACATGCAACACAACACAACATGTAACACAACATAAAACACAACACATAACACACAGCACACAACACAACATACTGTCACACTAGCATCCCGAGACAGCTGGAGATCAGTGAGTTATACAACACAACATGCAACACAACACAACATGCAACACAACATACAACACATAACACATAACACACAACCCAACACGACATACAGTCACACTAGCATCCAGAGACAGCTGGAGATCAGTGAGTTATACTATACAACACAACATGCAACACAACACACAACACAACATACAGTCACACTAGCATCCAGAGACAGCTGGAGATCAGTGAGTTATACTACACAACGCACAACACATCATGCAACACAACACAACATGTAACACAACATACAACACAACACATAACACACAAGACACAACACAACATACAGTCACACTAGCATCCCGAGACAGCTGGAGATCAGTGAGTTATACTACACAACACAACATACACACAACACAACATACAGTCACACTAGCATCCAGAGACAGCTGGAGATCAGTGAGTTATACTACACAACACAACATGCAACACAACATACAACACATAACAGACAACACATAACACAACACATAACATAACACAACACAACATACAACACAACAAATAACACACAACATATAACACAACACACAACATACAACACACAACACATAACACATATCACATAACACAACACATAACACACAACACACAACACAACATACAACACAACAAATAACACATAACATAACACAACAAACAATACACAACACATAACAGACACCAGACCCACCATAAAGCAGACCATGACGCCACACCAAACACCATAACTACCAAAACAAAGGCAAGAAAAGAAGTAGTCTGACCACCTGACTGCCAGACCAATCACCGTGTGTCTCGTTGACTATCCCTTCGGGAAGTTTCAGTGTTTTTTTTTCTTATTATCTTTGACTTTTCATTTAGCCTGCTGGCGCCCTCATCAGGCCGGCCCCGGGGACATTTGACGGCGTGACATACGATGAGTCAGCATTTCTCTCTTTAACCGTCTTCTTCTCTGTTTTCTGTCTGCAGCCGGGAGAACCACCACCAACGAAGAACTAGAGGACATGTTGGAGAGTGGCAAGCTGGCCGTCTTCACCGATGATGTAAGCATCGCACCGAGCCTTTACCTTAACCTGTGCCATTCTGCGTCCTTAACGGCTGGTTACGGGGACGCAGAATCGCCCCGCGGTGCGCTGGGACATCCGGTGAACACGGCCGCTGTCACATGGCATGTAACATTAGGAACATGCACTGGGGAAAGCTTTTATTTTGAAGGAGTTACCTCACATTTTTCATGTGATCCTTCAAATCTCTTTCTCTCTTTTCTCCCTCTTTTCTGTATTTTCTTTCTCTCTTTGTGACGGAGTCACATCACATGTATAATGTGCTCCTTCAGAATAAAAGCACGACTCTGTGCATGCGCCTCTGCCTCTGGCTGGAGAAGAGTAACTGTAACTTAACGCCGAGCTGAAGATTTGAAACCTTTCACACTGAAAGCAGGTTTTCAGCCGGCGCTAAGTTACTCTGGGAGCCGGCGCTAAGTTACTCTGGGAGCCGGCGGTAAGTTACTCTGGGAGCCGGTAAGTTCCACAACACTGGAGAAACACATAACACATAACATATAACACAACACATAACACATAACACACAACACATAGCACACAACATATAACACACAACACATAGCACATAACACATAGCACACAACATATAACGCATAACACACAACACACAACACATAACACATAACATAACACATAGCACACAACACATAATGCAACACAACACCCAACACATAACACATAGCACACAACACACAACACATAACACATAGCACATAACACATAGCACACAACACATAACATACAACACATAGCACACAACACATAACAAACAACACATAACACACAACACAACACATAGCACACAACACATAACACATAACATAACACAACACATAACACATAGCACACAACACATAACACACAACACATAGCACACAACACATAACACATAGCACACAACACATAGCACACAACACATAGCACATAACACATAGCACACAACATATAGCACACAACACACAACACATAACACGTAAATACATAACGCAACACAACACCCAACACATAACACATAGCACACAACACATAACATAACACAAACAACATAACACGTAACACATAACGCAACACAACACCCAACACATAACACATAGCACACAACACATAACATAACACAACACATAACACATAACACAACACATAACACATAGCACACAACACATAACACACAACACATAGCACACAACACATAACACATAGCACATAGCACACAACACATAACACATAGCACACAACACATAGCACATAACACATAGCACACAACATATAAAACATTGCATACAACACATTACTCTGGGAGCAGGTAAGTACCGCAACACTGGAGAAACACATAACACATAACACAACACAACACATAACACACAACACACAGCACATAACACATAGCACATAACACATAGCACACAACACATAACACACAACACAACAAACTGTCACACTAACATCCAGAGACAGCTGGAGATCAGTGAGTAATACTACACAACAAACATGCAACATAACACACAACACAACATACAGTCACACTAGCATCCAGAGACAGCTGGAGATCAGTGAGTTATACTACACAACACAACATACACACAACACACAGTCACACTAGCATCCAGAGACAGCTGGAGATCAGTGAGTTATACTACACAACACAACATACACACAACACAATGCACAACACAACACACAACATACAGTCACACTAGCATCCAGAGACAGCTGGAGATCAGTGAGTTATACTACACAACGCACAACACAGCATGCAACACAAGTTACTCTGGGAGCCGGCGGTAAGTTACTCTGGGAGCCGGCGCTAAGTTACTCTGAGAGCAGGTAAGTACCACAACACTGGAGAAACACATAACACATAACATATAACTCAACACATAACACATAGCACATAACACATAGCACACAACACATAACATACAACACATAGCACACAACACATAACACACAACACATAACACACAACACATAGCACATAACACATAGCACACAGCATATAACGCACAACACATAATACATAGCACACAACACATAACACACAACACATAACACATAGCACACAACACATAACACAACACATAACATAACACAACACATAACACATAACATAACACAACACATAACACATAGCACACAACACATAACACATAGCACACAACACATAACACACAACACATAGCACACAACACAAAACATAGCACATAGCACACAACATATAACACATAGCATACAACACATAAGGCAACACAACACATAGCACACAACACATAACACATAACGCAGCACAACACACAACACCCAACACATAACACATAGCACACAACACATAACACATACCGCAACACTGGAGAAACACATAACACATAACACAACACAACACATAACACGTAACACACAACACATAACGCAACACAACACCCAACACATAACACATAGCACACAACACATAACACATAACATAACACAACACATAACACATAGCACACAACACATAGCATAAAACACATAACACATAGCACACAACACAAAACATAGCACATAACACATTGCACACAACATATAACACATAGCATACAACACATAAGGCAACACAACACATAGCACACAACACATAACGCAGCACAACACACAACACACAACACCCAACACATAACACATAGCACACAACACATAACACATAACGCAGCACAACACACAACACCCAACACATAACACATAGCACACAACACAACACATGACAGATAATGCAACACAACATATAACACCCAACACATAACACAACACATAGCACAACACACAACACATGACACATAATGCAACACAACATATAACACCCAACACATAACACAACACATAACACATAGCACACAACACATAACACAACACAATACATAACACACAACACATAACACAACACATACACAACACATAGCACACACCACAACACACAACACATAACATAACAAGGCACACAACACATAACGCATAACACATAGCACACAGCACACAACACATAACGCAACACAACACCCAACACATAACACATAGCATATAACACGTAACACATAACACAAAGCACACAACACATAACACACAACACATAACGCAACAAAACACCCAACACATAACACATAGCACACAACACATAGCACACAACACATAACACATACACAACACATAGCACACACCACAACACATAACACACAACACATAACACATAGCACACAACACATAGCACACAACACATAACACATACACAACACAGCACACACCACAACACATAACACATAACGCAGCACAACACACAACACCCAACACATAACACATAGCACACAACACATAACACATAGCACACAACACATAACACATAACACAACACATAACACAACACATAACACAAACACATAACACACAGCACACAACACATAACACAACACACAACATACAACACATAACACAACAAAACACACAACACATAACACACAACACAAATACAACACAAAGACATAACACAACACACAACACATAACACACAACATACAACACAACAAAACACAACAAATAACACACAACACAAAACACACAACACATAACACACACAACATACAACACATAACACAACAAAACACACAACATAACACACCACACAAACACATAACACACAACACATAACACAAACATATAACACATAGCACAAAACACAACATATAACACACAGCACACAACACATAACACATGACACAAACACACAACACAAAACACAAAACACACAACACATAGCACACAACACACAACACATAGCACACAACACATACACACAACTCACAACACATAACACCTAGCACACAACACATAACACACAACACAAACACATAACACACAACACATAACACACAACACATTACACATAACACACAACACACAACACATAACACACAACACAAACACACAACACACAACACAAACAAAACACAACACATAGCACACAACATATAACACATAACACACAACACATAGCACACAACACAACACATGACACGTAACGCAACACAACACACAACATATAACACCCAACACATAACACATAGCACACAACACATACACAACACACAACACATAGCAGACACCACAACACATAACACACAACACATAGCACACAACACATAACACAACATACAACACATAACACAAACACATAACACAGCACACAACACATAACACAACACAACACACAACATACAACACATAACACAACAAAACACAACACAAACACATAACACATAACACACAACACAAACATAACACATAACATACAACACATAACAAAACACAACACATAGCACACAACACAACACACAACACACAACACATAACACATACATATAACACATAGCACACAACACATAACAACAAAACCCACAACACATAACACACAACACACAACATACAACGAAGCAACACACAACACATGACACACAACACATAACACAACAGATAACACACAACGAAACACAACACATAACACAACATACAACTTATAACACAACACACAACAAAACACACAACACATAACACACAGCACACAACATACAACACATAACACACAACACAAAACATACAACACATAACACACACAACAAAACACACAACACACAACTGGAGTTCAAAGGTCGCGACAACATTTTACACCAAGCCAAGTTTCAGGCTGAAAGAAACCAAGTCTCGTCTAACAGCACGGTAATGATAACACAAGGCCTCTGAAAAATGGAGAGCATCACTTCACTCATATTGAAGGGGATAAAACAGTGTGTTTTTACACGGGGATTTGGCTCAACTGGTTCAACTTTTTTTTGTCAAAAAAGACGCCACGTTTGAACATGGCCTAAGTTGCCTTTCCTTGTAATTTAAAAGCGTCCGAGTGTGTTAAAGTCCGGCGTCTCCCGCAGATCAAGATGGACTCTCAGATGACCAAGCAGGCTCTGAACGAGATCGAGACCCGACACACCGAGATCATCAAGCTGGAAAACAGCATCCGCGAGCTGCACGACATGTTCGTCGACATGGCCATGCTCGTCGAGAGCCAGGTACGTTACACACAGCGTATGTTGTACTGCTTCCTCTCACTTTCAGACATGTACATGTATGTGTGTTTTGGAGTTTGTGTGCTCACATCTCAATGTCTGCATGTGTTTTTCAGGGCGAGATGATTGACAGAATTGAGTACAACGTGGAACACTCCGTCGACTACGTGGAGCGAGCCGTATCCGACACCAAGAAGGCCGTCAAATACCAGAGCCAGGCCCGCAAGGTAAGCGCTCTGTCCAGTTACTAGCATCAGGCAGAGAAGACCCGCAGAAACATTCACGAGAACATCTTTCATCCTCTCTGCAATACCACTCGAAACAACAGGAACTAGACTCTGGACAGCTGCTCTTTAAATGAGCCTTGTCAAAGGAACATTTCTGTCAATGGACAGACAATAAAGTTATCTATCTATCCATCTATCTATCTATATATCTCTCTGTGTCTGTCTGTCTATCTGTCTGTATGCTGACGATGCTGCTATCTATCCATCCATCCTTCCATCTATCCCTCTATCTTTCTATCTGTCTATCTATCTATCTATCTGTCTATCTATCCATCTCTCTATCTATCTGTCTATCTGTCTGTCTGTCTATACATCTCTCTATCTATCTGTCTGTCTGTCTGTCTGTATGCTGATGATGCCACAATCTATCCATCCATCCATCTATCTATCTATCTATCTGTCAGTCTGTCTGTCTATCTATATATATATCTCTATCTATCTGTCTGTCTGTCTGTCTGTCTTTCTCTCTGTCTATCTGTCTGTCTATCTGTCTGTCTGTCTGTATGCTGACGATGCCGCTATCTATTCTTCCATCCATCTATCCATCTATCCCTCTACCTATCTATCTATCGATCTATCTGTCTGCCCCTGTATGCTGACGATGCCGCTATCTATCCATCTATCCATCTATCTATCCATCTATCTATCTATCTATCTATCTATCTATCTGACTATCTATCCATCTCTCTATCTGTCTGTCTGTCTATACATCTCTCTTATCTGTCTGTCTGTCTGCTGATGATGCCACAATCTATCCATCCATCTATCTATCTATCTATCTATCTATCTATCTATCTATTTATTATGTTTATTAGAAAATACATAAAAGCTGTGTCCATTTAGGAGAAACGGTCTGCTGTAAGAAACGTGCCCTCTGTGAGCGTTAACCAGCGCTTTATGTCCGTCGTGTCCCCCTGCAGAAGAAGATCATGATCATCATCTGCTGCGTCATCCTGGGCGTGGTCCTGGCGTCGACCATCGGCGGCACGCTGGGCTTCTAGAGACGCTCCGCCGTGATGCCCGCCGCTGACCCAACCGTCCGACCGCCAGCAGAGAAAAGACACACCGACAACGACGACGACAACTACGACAACACAAAAACTTGAAACACAAATGCAAGACAGATAAACCAATCAGCTAGGAAGAGATAACCAATCACAGATAAGAGGAAACACCACAGGGTTGGGTGGGGTTCAAAAAACAAAGACAAAAAAAAACCACAATAAAAATGCCATCACATTATAGCTGACTTAAATACTTAACGTATACAAAAAGAAGGTCAGATAACCCTATTTACTACAGCTGTACATGTAAATGTATTGAACATATGAAGCAACACATGGGTTAGCTACCTGTAAAAAATGATTACCTATAATATGACATTTACTTGTCTGTTGGTTTGTTTTGCTTTTTTCTCTTATTTTTTAAACAGTTTCTTTCGTTTTTCGGGAGTCTCCGAGGACAGTGACAGTGACGGCTGCCGGATGCGAGTTCTACGGGATGAAGCGTTTCCCAGAGCCAAACTTTAATTTGTGTGTTAGTTTCTTACATTTATGTAAAGTGTCTGGAACCGAGCACTTTATGGAAGAACATAATAAATGTGCCCGGCTTTCTAGTTACGTTTTTTCTCCTTAAAATGGACAAAGTTTCTTCGGCTTTACAGAAACTCTAGAGGAACGCTGTCCCGCAGGGCGAGCGCCCGCTGGCTTTGTTAGAAACAACTTTGTCCTCTTTGTTTCCAGGAGGGAGGGTCCGACCTCGCCGTTTTGGCTCAGACGCCTCTTTAGCCCGCCTCTCTTTCGCCTCAGTCAGCCTGTTAAATTAGCGTAGACCGGCAAAGCTCTGCCTGCCACGCGCCGTTCAGAGAAACGCCAAGGAAAGAAAGTGACGCGCTGCACACCAAACCAAAACAGTTTTTCACAGCCAAGACAATTGGTTGAGAAAAAACTAGATGCGTGTGGTTTTTTTGGACGGGTATCATCGCAACGTGGCAGGTCCCCACTAAAAAACAGTCTCCCCTTCTTGTCTCATCTATCCAACATCAGGGTTTCCCCCAGAAAGCTTGTTCAGCCCAGTGGAAACTTTGTCACAGACTGATGGCAGCGCTAACGTAGAGCCCAATAGTTTCTGTGATAACAGATTCATGGACAGAACCCGGATTCGGGGAAATTGGGAATTTAAAAAAAGCAGATTAAGTCAGTCAGTGCTGAAAAGCTACCTGCAGATTTGAAACTGTGACTGCGTCTTGAGTTACCAACCGAGCCGTCTCGCTGTAACTGTAGTTTTAAATTAAATACGTAAGAACATAATGCCCAGTGGCTTGCAATACACCGGGGGAAAACCCAGTCCAACCAAAGAGCGGAGGGGGGGGTTGGGGAAAGAAAGGGCCGTTGGTTTCCCGCTGAATCTGATTTGACAATGTGACGTTTGACTGACAGGTGAACGGTGGGGAGGAAAGGGGGTGGATGAGGGTTTTAATTAAAGGAGGGTGGGAGGAGACGGACAGTCAATCTATGCAGTTTAGATAAGAGGAAGTCCCGCCTCTGCCACCCCCAAAGATAGCCAATGAGGATCGGAGGGGGGTGGGGGGGGGTTCCACGTTATTCATCACACTGATCACTGTAGAAATATAGTAGTCAAATCTGTGTGGGTGTCATCTACAAAGCTACATCTACACCGCTACGTTTTGGTTTAAAAAGGAATATCTTCTGCTACGTTTCCCCCTCTCATTCCCCCTGCTCTGGTGTTCCCCCTGCTCTGGCGTTTCCCCCTCTCATTCCCCATGCTCTGGCATTTCCGAGGCCCTAAACCGGAGACATTTGGAAACACTTCTGACCCGCCAACGTTTCTCCTCCTGATTGGGTCGTATAGGTCACGACGTCTCGTTCTCTGAGACTTAAAGCTACTAACGTTACCATGGCAACTACCAGCAGATGGCGGAGTCTCCACGCTACCTAGTTCTTCTACTGGAGATAAAAAAATAAAAAAAACACTTCCGTTTTTGTCAAAACTCGGCCTAAAAACCAAAACGTAGCAATGTAAACGTAGCCTTTGAAACTGTCCCAGCCGTTCTCCCAGTAGATTCTGAAAAAATGAAGAGAACACATTAAAAAGTCAAGAAGAAAAGTAAACGAAAACATTACGAGATGGAGACAGAAAATGTAGAAATCTCTGAAGCTGCTGCTGGCGTACCCCGGATACCTGAGTGTCATGGTTTATATCGGGTTTTTTTTAAATTAGGGAACGTTTGTTGCTTCGTTGTTTCGTGGTGCTGCTGTTTTTAGTGCGTGCGTGACGTGTCCCGTGACGTATCGGCCGGACATCTTTTAGCGGTTTACCGTTTAGATCTGTATGGTTTGATGCATTCGCTCCGGTTTCCTCCCTGCACCCCTCCATCTCCTGCCTGCCTGAGTGTGTGTTTGTGTGTTTTGGGGATTGTGAAATGTGATTCACGCCGTTCTTAAATTAGTTGCACAGGTGCTACTGAACAGGAGAGTCCGTTCCTATCGGGAGGATTTTCTCCGTGGAAGGTGGAACATGTGACGCACACACATTCACACACATTCACATGCATGAGCAAGTCATTTCGATATTCACCGTTTTCACGCAGACACACTTGTAAATCACTCCTCAAACACTCTTCCCCGTGTTACATATCACGCCGGTGTTAGACTGGGTCGCTCAGCATGCTGTAGCGTTAGCTCGTGTTATGTGTAGATTACGTGTAGAAGCTGCTTTTTTGGAGATTAATCTCAAGATTTCTAGCTGTTTTTTAATGTTAAAGACACTCTCCGTGTGTCCAGATCAGTGTTGGGGAAAGAAGGAAACTTGGGAAGTGTGGAAGTTTATTCTTTAGTTTGACAAAGTAATCTTAACTCAAGGTTTAAATGACGCTACAAAACACTTAACTCACGATTAGATATGATTCAGGATTTGAAGTTCACGATCTGATTTTCGGAGGTTTTTAACAGAATGAGCTGCAAACAAAATGAGAAACATCTTCCTTACAGATGTGTCCTCTTAGCAAAAGTGACACTGAAACAATTTTATCTTAAAGAACAAACATTAGATGTTTGAAACAAATCCCAAATCAACATAACTAAATAAAAATAAATAATACTAAGAAGACGTAGTGACATCTGAAGTCAAACGAGTGAAATCCAAAGTAAATTACACCCTAGGACGTTTAAAAAACTTCACTGTGATTCATTTTTAACCCACAAACAAATGTCAAAGTACATAAAGTTACTAACTCCGCAAACCTGTCGATGATGTCTGGAAGTTTTGGGAAATGCTAATTGCTAGTTCGTTTTTGATTATTTTGTCAAACTTGTTAACATTTAGTAACGTAAAGCTTTTGGCTTTTCCGTTGGCACCTTTACAATCGCGTAGCGTTACACAGAAAGCAAATAAAGTGTTTTAAAAATGTATAAATTAGATTGCGTTAGCGTTCGCTGTTAGCAGCACAAGAAGACGCAACACTGCTCCAGGTCGGGACAACACACGCGCGTGTTACGTTTGTACGAGCATGTTTAGTTTTGTTAGCGTTAACGTGGTCCGTGTTGACACGTAACACAAAGCGTGTGCGTTGCCCCACACCGGACGGACACACGGATGTGTTTTAAAAAATGACTACGCAGTATTGTGACTCTGGCTGTCTGTCGGGTGAGTTTTAAGGAAGGTTTGTCCATGTTCAGGCTCTGTGATACGGAGGTACGTCTGCTTCTGTTGAGGCCTCCGCTGGACGATCCTGTCATCGCTGTCAGGGTAACAAAAACCACCTTAAACTCTAACAATAATCACTCTACACTACACTTGGTGTCAAAGCAATAAAGACTTGTTATGTTAAGTTTTATTAGACAGGAAAAAGTGCTAGCTAGCTAGCTCACCGTGTCTAGGTTCTGACCCTGATGTGGAGGCTGTAGAGCTGCAAAGTAGACCGAGTTGTTTCGTAAAAAATAAAAGTCCGTTTTACGCTTCCTGTCAGGGTGCCTGCAAGAAACACTTCCAGACTGGGCTGGACATGAAACATCTGGTTCTTCGATTGAAAAGTCACTTTGCAACTTTATTGCTCTGGAAGACTTCGCTCAGACAAGAAGCTAGCATTGTGAACGTACAAAGCTAACGTAAGATCACGTTGGCTTCTTTGGTTTTGGCTAACAGTACGTCTGGCTGCAGGGCGATGCGTAGACGCGAGGAAGGAAGTAATCACTGCTTTGTTGAATATGTGTGTGTTTTCTTGGGAGTCTTAGTAGTAGCGCTGTCTTAGTTGTAGATGTCTGTGATGCCGTATTTAGTCGCTAGATGAAATAAAGAATGACTTTTTAGCTTCAGGTTTAGGAGAAGAGTGGAGGTGGGAGTTTTTTTTTATTTCTTTTATTATCTTTCACTTCCCAAAAACCAAAACTTAACTTCTGTGTTTTCACCAAAGCTTAGCAAACACCCCCAACCCCCCTCCAGCAAAAGCAGCAAAATCCAATAGATGTTTGTTGAAATGAATTGTCAGTAGATTTAGAAATAACTTAGCACTTTTTCTCGGCTGTTGTGTTGTCAACGTTCATGGCTTCATTCTGTCTTTTATAAGTGGTTTTTAGACTGTAGTACAGACACTGAAATTGTCCACAAACGGGTTTAAATATGAATAATGTTTGCGCCTGTCAATTACACCTAAGTATGCTCGTTTCACTTTTAGATCTCTGCTTCGTCTTTGGAACTTCCAGGCATGTATTGAGGGGAGTTTAAATTCCGGGAAACCGAAACTTTGTTGTTGTTTTCCAAGGCTAATACATTTTTACCCACTCCAATCACTTCATTCATCAACTGCCACTTCCACCTTGACGTCCGCCACACAATGTTTAATTCACTTACATGTTCTCGATGGTCGATGGGTTTTTAAAGGCGACGTCGCGGTCGCCGCGGTAGTCTGGCAAAAGGTTCGGCGGTGGATAGAAATCAGCAACGTGAGGATGCCGTCGTAGCACCAGCCAGCTTGTTGACGCTGATGTTTCTTTGTGTGTGTGTGTTTTCTGTAAACTCCCTGTCCCTGCCGCCATCCTTTTGGGAAAGAAAACCCGGACAAACGTCACAAAACCGTTCAATCAAGCAACTCGACAAAGGTTAAGGCAGTGTGTCCTTTGAGTATTCTTCCATCCCTTTGTCCTGTCCGTCTTCCCGCATCCCGTTTTGTGTCGTAGATGTTTGGTTGTACAAAAAGACGACGTTGAGGAATCGGGAGTCAACCCCTTCTCTTTCCCCGGCGCACGCCGCCCAATCCTGTGTGTAATAACGATGATAATAATAATAATGATAGTTCAAAAAAGGCATGCAAAAGCGTTGTGGAGTTTGCATGATGGTGTTTTTTGTACCCCACCCCCCAACCTGCCCTCCATGTCGTGCACTTTACCGCTCATCGGACCCGTCTTCGGTTAGCCAACGTTAGCTAACTACTTTACTCAATTTCTTTTTTTTATCTTAAAGTAAAACACATGTTGGCGTTCTTTGTCGACGCGTGGTTCGTTCGTAACGTTGTTGGAACAGTAACTGTATTTTTAAGGTGTTTTGTTAAAGGCGCAGGTTGATATTTAAATGTGGACCAGTGAAAGGATAAGTTTTTCAAAAACGTGCTGTTGATTTCAGCCATCCTGCCTCACCCTCACCCCCCACCCCCCCAACAAACCCTCGCCGTCATCGACCGCCAAACTCAACCGCTAGGTTCCACCTCGCTGTTACCAACCGATCTCTGTGCTGTTTGCTTCCATGGTTGCATTTGTGTTGTGTTTTTGTGGAGGAATCGTCCCCACAAGCGTTAATTATTGTTCTAAGTATGGAAACCTCCGAGCTGTGGGCGGCCTTGGGTGTCTGTGCAGCATGCCTCCCTTTCCTCTTCAGTGAAACCAGATTGCTGCATAAACACGCAAATGTGTTTGTTAAGTTTGTTCGGAGCAGCACGAGTTTGTTTTTTGATGTGTCTGATCGCAGGTCCACGGGTTGCAACCGTTTGACGAAATTAATTCCACTTTTGTTTTGCGTTTTTAAAATTGTGACTGATGGGAACGAGAGACTCAAGATCAGACATATTTATGGACGCCATGATCACTGTTATTATTATTATTAATAATATATTTATTAAAATTCAAACCAAAGCCAAACCCTCCCCTCCCCCTTTTCATGTGTTCTCAAAATATCCGCCGCTAATATCAAAGAGCACAACGCGAGTCAAGTTTACACTGAGATGTTTGTCACAAATATTGAAAGAATATGAAACAAGAAAACATCAAATGCTACCGTACTTATAAAAGCAAAACACCCTGCCCGCCACTAATCCTCACTGCATGTTGGTCCGTCCGCCAATCAAACCGACAACGCTATCCAATAGTTATCACGCCACAACACAACGATGTCTGCCTCCACAACCCCCTTTCCCATTCCTTTCCTCCTGTAGGTTTGTGGTCTGATTGGTGGAAAAAATATGACGCATAATCATCTGTTAAGAAATATACGCTTGTCCTCCACTTGGGGCTTATACGGAGACAACGGGGGTGCTTTCTTATTCTATTTATTACTTGTTCTTAGTTATTCTTGTTCTTTTGGTGTAATTTTCTGTACAGTTTATCAGTATCTGTGTCCACACGGCAGGATCCATGCTGCCCTGCAGGTTTTAGGGTTTCACTAGTCAGAAAACCAACAACCTAAACGGAACTTCTTATCTTGCAATTTCCCTCCAAAAATTCTGAATAGTTTATGTTTAGCTGCGCAAAAATAATCGTCTGGTAAACTACAATGAAGCTGCACTAGGTAGCTAGCAATGTTTTGTTGTAAACATCCTCAAAGAATGCAATTCTTTTCCTGGATTCATTTCCTCGACTGCACTCTGCATGCACAACTACAGCTCCAACTATTTTGATAATCAATAAGTCGTTAAAGTGATTTTTCATTCAAAACATGGCAGAAAATGCTGTTTTCAGCCTCTCAAAATATGGAGGTTTGCTACTCTTTTCTGTTTTATATAATAGTAAACTGAATATCTGTGAGTTCTGGACAAAACGAGACATTTAAAGACCTTGGACATTGAGAAACTGAGAAATTTCAGATGAATTGATAATGAAAATAATCAATTCACTTCTTTAAAAGTCTAGACCCCGTCTATAACACCGCCTCTCTTTTTCACATATATTCACAGGGAAGAAAACATGTTATACTCGGGTCAATACGGTATAAAGATTTGCAAACAATGTTAAATACCTTCACGAATAAACAGTTCTTCTGATACTTCAAATTACAGCTGTGAATATGCAGTCGAGATAATTCATCTTTTTTCAGCGTCTGGCGGCTGACAAACATCTATAAACCTGCAGAGAGCATCTTCCTGTGTGTGAGAGATGACTGATGCCTTGTCAACTGAAGTCACAAATGTAGGCAAGAATATATATAAATATAACTCTTAACGTCAACATACTGCATTTCTATAACTGTGTGGGTTACCGCTTCTGTCGGCTGTGTACAGTTTTTGTCAGAGCGGGGTGCAGAAAGCAGGAAAAAATCATCCGGAGAGAGTTTGGGTGCGACACCAAGACTCCAAAGATTGACTTACCGTTAGCCGTTAGCCTGCGTGTGGAAGTAACTTGGCGTATTGTTTCACACACAAGTTGAAAAATGACTTCCTGTAGTTAGTGGTTCATTTTTTAAAAACACCAATAAAAACAAACGTGTGCGAGCTCAATACGCTCTGCAGTTATTTCTGCAAGTTAATTTTTTTTTTTTTACTTTTTGAAGCGTCTGTCTTCCAAGTTTGTACGCGACAGACATCGAAGTTCAAAAGACGGCGGAGGATTCAAAGTTAGTCGTGCTAAAATATGTTTCTCTCCTTTCACTGTTGGATGATTAAACTCTTCTCTGTGATGATTTTTGTCTTCCTGAAACAATTTTACAAAAACCAAAACCTGTTCGGTGCCCTGCTCTGAACGATACGAGGAAAATGTATTGTTCTTGATATTAATTGTTGTTTTTCCTTTGACGCTCCACCCATATTTCTTTCTGCTCTCTCCATCGTACGACAGACAGTGTTTCGGTTTGAATCAGTGTTTTTGTTCTCGAGTGGGAGGGGTGGGAGGAGTCAGGGCGAGGGGCATGAAGATATCACGCCTAACTGTTGGAAAAACACTTAAATAACATTGTTATTATCATTATTATTATTGTTATTATAATTATATCCATAAATGACAAATAAAAATGCAGTAACACATTTGCAAAAACCCAGAGGGAGACCGAACAGCTTCACAAAAAGTGATCAAAATCTTTTAAAAAAGGGAGGCGATGACGATTCTGTAATAGCAATGATTTAAAGAAGTACAAAAGGAGTTATGTTATCATAAATAATAGTAGTAATATTGAATATTGAATGCTCGCAATTTTGTCAAACTGAAACTGGATTCTTTGTGTTATGTAATTATTGTAAATAACTTCAAAGAGAGAAAAAATGACTTGCATGTCTATGTATAAATCTACTGAGATATCTATTCCCGTCAAAGTTGACACATAGTTCGGTCTCTGTCCATTTTTTGAGGCTTTCGCTTTCCCCGACTCCGTCAAACATTACCGGTCCGTCTCCACCGTTTCCTCCACCTTTTATTCGTTTCCATGTGTTTGAGAGACGACAGCAGAGAGACAGAGACGCAACGCTCCTAGCGTCTTTGTCTCCGCCACGCTCAGTTCAGATGCCGTGTTTACGCCAGCTGGCTGAAATGCACAAAGAAAAAGTACGATAGTGTTTATTTTTTTTCCGTAGAAGTTCGCCCGCTGAGATGCACTGTTGTACCTTTTTTCCCGGGTCTCTTCATTTCCATCTAAGGCTACATCTACACTGCTATGTTTTGGTTTTTATGCAGCTCTTTTAAGACAAAAACAATCTCCGCTTTGAGACAAAAACGATCTCCGTCCACAAGAGTTTTGACTTTAGTAGGAGAACTAATCTTGGTTGATGTTGGTTGCTTAGTTGCAGATAAGATTACGGAGGAAGAGCAGCAATGGCGACCGTTATTCGTTATCCATGTTGAAATATCCACCGATAGTCAGTCCAGGATTTGGCTAGAAGGGAAACAGCTAGAGACAGTTAAGTTTGCAAGATTTTGCGTAATTTCTGGCTGTATATGTTTCCCTTCTAGCCAAAACCAAATGTGGATGTTGTAGCTTGAATTTGCTGCCGATTTTAGACAATTTTTTACGTTTGCTTTACCGTTGTCGTTTTGTCCCCCGTCCAGACTACAAAGCAACTCCGGGGTTTTCAAACCAAAATGGGGGCAGCAGTGTTTCCAAATGTCTCCGTTTTAGGGGCTCGGAAAACAGCACAGTAGTGTGGACGCCAGGCGTAAACGTAGCAAAAAATATATTTGTTTATAAACCAAAATGTAGTAGCGTAGATGTCTAATACAAAGGGCAAAATCCATTTAGAAGGGAGTGAAGACATCTCGTGTATCGGCCAGTATTCGACAACTTTGTGGTGTAAACACAGCCACAACCTCTGTCCATCACCCCAGATCCAGAGGCTCCGCCCACTGGCTCCTCTGATGAAAGTGCTTCCCTCCATATTAGGAAAATTAACCCCTCCTCCAGGGCTTTCCAGGCCACACCCCCTGATCAATTAGCTGGTTTCCGAACTCTCTCTCTCTCTCTCTGCCTGACTCTTTGTCTCTCAGCCACAGCTAGCGATTCAAACAACACGCCGAAAACTCGATCTCTTTGCCTGCCGTGTACCCCAGAGTTTAGCCTGCACCCAGTCCTACAAAAAAACAGACTTACGCTGCCAGTTAGTAGCCACATTCTGAGATGCAAACGTCAGCATTTGATTGAATTATCCCCACTTACAATTTACTTTAAGCTACTTTTTTTAACTGTTTCAGTGGGCCTACTTTTAGCTAACACTTTCAACTGTTTATTCAATTTTTTAGCAAACTATTTCAACCATTTTCAATAAAAACACATCTGTTGGCTGATGCGAAGACTTTATCTTTGTGTAAAAGATCTTCACGCTAACAGCAACCAAACCACAGACCGGAGTGCTGTTTCTCAGGAGCAGTTTTAGGCGAACATGATCTCAGTCTTTGGGCGGAGATCGTTTGCCTTCAAGTGCTTTTGGAACAAGAGGCACAGACCAGTTTTTAAATCATGTTTCTGCATCCCGACGTACCTCAAACCACAACAGTCTTCCTTCTTCGTTCCAAATCCTTTAACGAGATGTTCCGATACCATTTTTCCCTCCGATACCTGAACTTGCGTATCAGCCGATATCGCGTACCGATCCGATACCAACTAAATATATATATTATTACTTTTTAACAGCTGTACACTGCTAACCCTGTATGGATGTGATATGATTATCATCGCTGAACTTTCTTTTATTATCTAGTTTGACAGTCAGTCATAACAGAGAGAAAAAGAACATAAATAAGCTACTTTAATGTGTTTTTTTAGGGCTAAATTACATGGTATCAGATCGGTGCATAGCCTCGGGTAGTTGCCGACAACGATACAAGCATTTTAGGCAAAATCGGAGGCTTTTCGATACCGGTATCGACATTGGAACAACTCTATCATTTAGTCGTCATCCAGCTCCTGGACGAAGTCTCAGCTTCAGTTTCTCAAACGTGTCGAAGTACAAAAGATCGCTCGGAACTCAAACCGACGATTCAGTCGAGCTACGTGTGGATCTCTGAAAAAGGAAAACAGGAATTTACGGGATTTTTTGTAACCTTTTCAGGTTCCAGAAAAGTAGCTCAGGTTTGTGTTGAGTGTTGCAGCTTCACGTCTTCGGCGGGTTTGAGGAACATCGGGCCCGGTCTCACGCCTCACACAGGCCTACCGTAAAACAAAGCGTGCAATATTCAGAGAAACAAGGGCTTTCGTTATCATGCAGAGGCGTTCAGGCCCCGACCGACAAACTCAGACCTCCTGCAGGAACTCCATTAACAAAATCACCTGTTTTAGATGCCGTGAACACAAAACCTTCTGCAGACTTTCTACAGACTTTCTACAGACTCAAAAGAAATGCGATAGATTATTACATATTGTGGGTGTTTGTACATACGCGTTGTTACAAAATCACTCGTTTTAGGCGACATGAACACGAGACTTTCTGGACAGAAACGTCCTAAAAGAATGAAAGTTTTTTTTTTAAATAAACCCTACACATTCATTAATGAATGAATAAAGAAAGGACGAAGCTAACTCTGGGGTGGGGGAAACGGCAGGCGAGATGTGACAAAATAAAAATCCCCGAAATTTGAAAAAAAACAAAAAAAACAACACGGAACAAAAAGAGGACAGAGCGACCGCTCCACAGACGCAACTCTGACCGGAAAATGCAACTTGTGTCCCGTTTTTTTTGTGTGTGTGTATGTGTGCGTAGCGTAATGTAAAAGCGATCTGTCCCCCCCTCCCACACCCTGAAAAAAATACCAACCCCCCCCCTTACAAACCTGTCCCCCCTCCCTCTCTCGTACTGCTGTTGGCTGTTCTGTTTAGTTCATGTGACGTGCCAGTATTCCCCCCATGCTTTACCCATTTACCTTCCTTCCTTTCCGTCCCCCTTTCCCCTCTCTCTCTCTCTCCCCCCCTCCTCTTCCCCCCTCTCTTTCCCCCCCCTCTCTCTCTCTCTCTTGCTCTCTCTCTCTCGCTCTCTCTCTCTCTCTCTCTCTCTCTTCATGGATCTTTAAGATGACAACTCTATGCAGATGCTGTCTTTTATAAGTGTGTCAAAAATTTTAATTTAAAATAAAAACCTAAAAAAACAAACCCTGACAGACATATTGAAATGAAATGAAATAACAAAAAATGAATAAAGAAAAGGATTGTTCAGTGTACTCTTGTTTCACGTTGTTTTTCTTCATCAAATCACTTCTAAACTCTAAAAACTCCACAAATTACAACTTATACCGTAATTATTTGAGTTATATCAAATTACGGGAAACACCAGGACAGTGTGTGTGTGTCTGTGTGTGTGTGTCTCCATTTGTGTGTGTTACTGTGTGTGTGTGTCTGTGTGTGTGTGTGTGTGTGTGTGTGTGTGTGTGTGTGTGTGTGTGTGTGTGTGTGTGTGGTGTGTGTGTTATTGAGTCAGAATAAAGTCCAGTGTGTGCAGTTTACAAGTTTACATTTTATTACCAACTGTAGAGGACAGAAACACCACAGAAGAAGGAGAAAATGAAAAGGTCTGCTCGTCTCGTTAACATCAGTTTGTTAGAAAGAAACAGATATTCTCCAATTATGGGTGTATAAAAGTCATACAGAGGTTATAATACACTTTACACAGACAAACATCCCATAACCAAACAGCACTGACGCTCTACTGCAACTGTCTGTACGGCGCCATTTTGTGTCCCGTTTGAGGAAACATCTGCAAAGTTTTTGTCACTTTTTCTAACATTTTTTAACCCTCTTTCCAAAATATGTTTAGATGCCGTTTCACCATGGTTGTTTTAAGACATGGGGTCTCCATTCTTTCTTCATCCAAGGTCTACTTTAAAATAACAAAAGTGGTCAAGAGCTACTTGCATCACATCGCTTACATTTATTTTGTTCGCTGAAATTGCAATACCCCAAGCTTATGAAAAATCTTAACTTCACGTCAAGGTTCATGCCTATTTTAGACTGCTTTTAGCCCACATAGTTATAGCTTCATCACTGGAAATATTCCCATCAGGGTCCAAGAAAATATTACCACTTTAACCCTTGTGTTGTCTTCACCGTCGTCCATGAACTTGTCATTCCAGGTCAAAAGTGGAAAATGCAAGGGGTTTTGGAACTTTTTCTGACTTTTTTGACGCTTTTTAAAATGTTTTTGTAACTTATTTCAACGCTTTTTTTTAAATTCATGGTCAATAAGCCTAATAAAATGACATTATATCTAATTTCTGAGTTTGAAAAAAAAGCAGATATGAATTATTTTGAATAATAGAATAATTAAGATCAGAGGACGTTGAGTGAAACATAAACTGGTTTATGTCAAAGTTCGGTCAGGATGCTGTTTTGAAACCATTTAAAAAAAATTTTCAAATGCCATGAAATTAAATAAAAACCAAAATTCAATGTAAGTACTCAATAATTTTACCTGCGAAGAACATGGACGCATGGATGTATATGTTGTCTGGGTGCCATACAATGTACTACGCATGCATCCAAGTTATTTTGGGGCAATTTGGTTGTTAAGAAAACCATACAAAAAACTTTGAAAATGGACAAGACAAAGGTTAAACATCTATGGCCCACAAAGATAGCTACCTCACTTCTAAGATCGTGATCATTTCGGGTCTCAGTTTGAGCTACTGTAAACATGCTTGCGCTTGTTGGAGACCCCTACTTGTTGAAGACCCCTGCTTGTTGAAGACCCCTGCTTGTTGGAGACCCCTGCTTGTTGGAGACCCCTACTTGTTGGAAACCCCTACTTCTTGAAGACCCCTACTTGTTGGAGACCCCTGCTTGTTGGAGACCCCTACTTGTTGGAGAACCCTGCTTGTTGGAGACCCCTGCTTGTTGGAGACCCCTACTTGTTGGAGACCCCTACTTGATGGAGACCCCTGCTTGTTGGAGACCCCTGCTTGTTGAAGACCCCTGCTTGTTGGAGACCCCCTGCTTGTTGGAGACCCCTACTTGTTGTTTTTTTTTTTTAACCCCTCTTTTTTTGGGGGGTGCTTGTTGGTGAGAGGTCTTTTTTTGGGGAAGCTTTTTTTTGGGGGGTTTTTTTTTTGGGGGGGTTTTTTTTTGGGGGGGGGGGTGGGGGGGGGGGGGGGGTTGTGGGGGGGGGTGGGGTGTGGGGGGAAACGGGGTGTTGGGGGAACCCCCTTTTGGGGGCCCCCTTTTTGGGGGGGACCCCTCTTTTTTTTTTGGGGGGGACCCTTTTTTTTGGGGGCCTTTTCTTTTTTTTTTTGGAGACCCCTGCTTTAAGAGGGGTTTTAGAAAAAAACTTTTTTTTTTATTTTTAAAGGCCGCATGGCACTGTTCCTGGGGACATGGTTTTAACACGTTGCGCTGTAGAAATGAGAAGGGACACAAAATGGCTGCCTCTGTTTGTCACTTTCTGAATGAGTCGCAAACCATCAGTTCTTCATCATTTCTGATATAAATACATCTGATAAACCAACATGAAGTGGAGAAAACAAACTGACTCGTGTTCATATTTTAGATACATTTGACAAGAGTTTAAAAAAACAAACAGCTGCATCACATCATCACTTTCTAAAACTCTACTTGTCTTAAGTTTGAACCACAAACCTTTAAAGCAAACTGGACCCTATTTCCCATCACGCATTGGTGTCTGAGTGTCTATTGGAACAACAATGTGTGAAATTGGTCCAGTATTAAACAAGAAACAAGCTGTAATGTAATCCTATAGGACTAATGTTCAGCGTCATCACCAAACCCACCAGACTCCATGTAAATATTCAGGACTTTTAGCGTGTATAGAGCCAGCATATCTCCACCAGACTCCATGTAAATAATCAGGACTTTTTAGCGTGTATAGAGCCAGCATATCTCCACATGTAAATGGGTGAATTAAGGGTTTATTTCAACCAAACCAGAGTGTTGATTGTTGGAACAGTGGAAAGATGAACCAAGACGGATTTTGATAGTTTTATTTAGTTTCTGTCCACTTTGAATGAAGTGTGTTTTTACGATGATAAAATTACTGATTATTTACATGGAGTCTGGTGGGTTTGGTGATGGTGATTTCATGTTAAACTAAAAGGATCTTGCTCTTTAACTAAAAAGGTCTATCTCTGTAGGGATCCTTTCCATAATGTTGTCAGACACTTAGAATAATAATCTGAGTCTGTCAGCGGCATAAACAGAACTTTTAGTGGACTCTAACTGCTGCTGAACATTAGTCCTGTAGGGTTACATTACAGCTTGGTTCTGGTTTAATACTGGACCAGTTTCAGACACTCAGACACACAAACATGGAGAACATAGGGTCCAGGTTGAAAAATACCAAAGTTACCCTTTAACTATCTAACACGTGAGTTATCAGAGTCAGAAAATACACAAATATAAAGACGAGGGTTAAATCAGTGGTTAGAAAGTTGTTGCTGGTCGACGGGTGGCTGAGTGAGTTTCTTCAGAGACGAAACAACATGGCTCCTGACATCAGCTTTGTCCCTGACAGACACCCACAAACAACCAATGAGAAGCTCAGATTCAGACTCAGATCTTCTGTTTGTTATGGAAGAAAAAATCCACCAAATAAAAATTGTATTTAAAAGTGTTGATTTGAGATAGAATCTGATTTTTAAATGTTTATTAATATTCTCATAGTATCTCATGATTAAAATCAGCTTCTCAATGCTTACTGATTCCCAGGAGAAGTGTGTGTGTGTGTGTGTGTGTGTGTGTGTGTGTGTGTGTGTATATATATATATATATAACTTTTTGTGATGCAAAAAAAGACAAACTTGGTTTTTGATTGTAGTTTTTTTTTGCTTGCGTTCAAAATAAACCAAATGAACACCATCAATTATAAGATACTAAGTCAGAAATATGAAACATAATTTGACAGATTGGTAGATTTTTTTTTCCACATGCATTTATGATCTTCCATGGCAGAATCAGACAAAATCTGACTTTTGAATCATTCATTACATCGTGAAACTGCCGACCACTCTCAACATCATCCACCTTATATCTTTAAAGGTGGAAACCCTTTCGTCAGAGGATGATGTAAACTTCAACATTTACAGAATCAGAAGTTCCTGTTTACAGTTTCCCAACATCTGTGTCTGCTTTATGTCTTCACTGTCCGCAGAAGAAAAAGCAGATACAGTCTGTATCTTCTGCCGTGTAAAACCATCGTCCTGCAGGTCTTCTCATCAGTTCCACTTCTACGTTAGAGTTTGTAAGAAGTTAAAGAGTCTTAGGGCTGCTTTTACACCCGATGTTTCACACCGATAGTTCTGTAGACTCGATTCGGGAGGGGGGGGGTGAAAGTTGCAACATTGCTGCATTTTTGCTTTGCATTTTGGTTCAGTTTGCATTCATACGCTTCGTCAAACACCAAACATTGTGAACAAATGTCACGTGGTGGAAAGCGGAAGTCAGTGTTGCAGTACTCGAGATCGGTCGTAGTCTCGAGACTACTTTTTGAATTTCTCGGTTTTGTCTTGGAACAAGACAGAATCGTCTTCTTTGGATGTAAAAACATCCTGCTTCAAATGAGACCAATAACTTAGATGTTTCTAGTTTGTCTCCCCGCCGCCTTAACACGCACTCCCAAGAAAGGGAATGAAAAAGAAGACAGGGGAAGAAACTCTGGTCTGGTCTTGGTTTGACTTGGTCTCAACCCTCAAAGTCTCGGTCTCGATACACTCTGGTCTTGTTGTTGACTCGGTCACGGTCAACCCAACTCATTAAATCCAGACGCTTGGTCAGTGTCTCTTAGCATCACATACCGACACAAAATTCCCCCTTGAGCGTCTGTATGGAACGCACCGGGCAGAGCAGCAGCTCAGCGGCGCTGTAAGATGACGTAGTATTAAGAGTGACAACGGTAGAGAGTAGTATGTAGAGAGACAACAGTAGAGAATAGTAAGTAGAGAGACAACGTTAGAGAGTAGTATGTAGAGAGACAACAGTAGAGAGTAGTATGTAGAGAGACAACAGTAGAGAGTAGTATGTAGAGAGACAACAGTAGAGTGGTATGTAGAGAGACAACAGTAGAGAGTAGTATGTAGAGAGACAACAGTAGAGAGTGGTATGTAGAGAGACAACAGTGAGAGTGGTATGTAGAGACAACAGTAGAGAGTAGTATGTAGAGAGACAACAGTACAGTAGTATGTAGAGAGACAACAGTAGAGAGTAGTATGTAGGAGACAACAGTAGGGAGCAGTATGTGAGAGACAGCAGTAGGGAGTAGTGTAGAGAGACAACAGTAGGGGTGGGTATGTAGAGAGACAACAGTAGGGAAGTAGTATGTAGAGGACAACAGTAGAGTAGTATGTAGAGAGACAACAGTAGAGAGACAACAGTAGAGAGTGGTATGTAGGGAGACAACAGTACAGTAGTATGTAGAGAGACAACAGTGAGAGTGAGTATGAAGAGAGACAACAGTAGAGTGGTATGTAGAGAGACAACAGTAGAGAGTGAGTATGTAGAGAGACAACAGTAGAGTGGTATGTAGAGAGACAACAGTACAGTGGTATGTAAGAGACAGCAGTAGAGAGGTATGTAGAGAGCAACAGTAGGAGTGGTATGTAGAGAGACAACAGTAGAGAGTAGTATGTAGAGACAACAGTACAGTAGTATGTAGAGAGACAACAGTAGAGTGGTATGAAGAGAGACAACAGTAGAGAGTGAGTATGTAGAGACAACAGTACAGTGGTATGTAGAGAGACAACAGTAGAGAGTAGTATGAAGAGAGACAACAGTAGAGAGTGGTATGTAGAGAGCAACAGTAGAGAGTAGTATGTAAGAGAGACAACAGTACAGTGGTATGTAGAGAGACACAGTAGAGAGTAGTATGAAGAGAGACAACAGTAGAGAGTAGTATGTAGAGAGCAACAGTAGAGAGTAGTATGTAGAGAGACAACAGTAGAGAGTGAGTATGTAGAGAGACAACACTAGAGAGTGTATGAGAGAGACAATGGTAGGGAGTAGGTATGTAGAGACAACAGTAGAGAGTAGTATGTAGAGACAACAGTGAGAGTATTATGTAGAGAGACAACAGTAGAGGTAATATGAAGAGAGACAGCAGTAGGGAGTAGGTATGTAGAGAGCAGCAGTAGAGAGTAGGTATGCAGAGAGACAACAGTGAGAGTGAAGTATGAAGAGAGAGCAACAGTAGAGGTATTATGTAGAGAGACAACAGTAGAGAGTAATATGAGAGAGAGACAGCAGTAGAGAGTGAGTATGTAGAGAGACAACAGTAGAGAGTGAGGTATGTAGAGAGCAACAGTGAGAGAGTGAGTATGTAGAGAGAGCAACAGTATAGAGTGGTATGTAGAGAGAACAGTTAGAGAGTGAGTATGTAGAGAGACAACAGTAGAGAGTAGTATGTAGAGAGCAACAGTGAGAGTGTAGTATGTAGAGAGACAGCAGTAGAGAGTGGTGTGCGAGAGAGACAACAGTAGAGAGTGGTATGAGAGAGACAGTGAAGTGAGTAGTACAGCAGAGAGACAACAGTAGAGAGTAGTATGCAGAGAGACAGCAGTAGAGAGTAGTATGTAGAGAGACAACAGTAGAGAGTAGTATGTAGAGAGACAACAGTAGAGAGTAGTATGTAGAGAGACAACAGTAGAGAGTAGTATGAAGAGAGACAACAGTAGAGAGTAGTATGCAGAGAGGAGACCGGGGTTTGTGTCCCATTCTTGTGCCGTATGTCAGTTAAACGTACGTCCTGACCCAGAACATCTAAAAGTGACGCTAAAGGAGACTTTTGTGTCAATAACAAACGCCAAAACGCACCTGACCAAGCATCGCTTTCTGACACGATAGGAGTGAGAATGCGTTGTCTCGGTTTAGGAGGAAGTGGTTTAGGTTAAACACTGGTGGAAGTGAACCAAACTCTAGAGCACTTGGAAGCGAACAGAGACCCTCGGTTTGAAGCGGACCAGAGTTCGGTTGTTTGGTTTGCACCAGAGTTTGAATGAGCTTTCACGCCGCCCCAAACCAACCGGACTAGCCGACCAAACGATCCAGGGTTCGGTTAAAACGGACCAAACTGCTCGGGGTTGAAAGCGACCTTAGTGTCTGCTCTGACGCTGAACCTGAACACATCATGGCGCTCGTTCATGTCGACATGTTGAAGGAACTCCTGTTGCAGCGTTTTAATTTACACCTCCAGGTTCTGTCTCGTGTCATGGCCAGGGCCACACCGGATCGGCGGACGCAGAAAATCGGCATAATTTTCAGACCCCGAACACAAAGAGTTCTTCCTGATCCAGATGTTAATCCAGGTGTGAAAGTGTTTACTTTCTGAACCCAGATGTAAACATGGATGTAAACAATGCAGGTTTCAGTTTTTTAACGCAGTGCTGGAAATATAAGGGGAGAGCTGTGACTTCTGAAAGAACCTCCCGCACACTGTCTAACTTAATAAATGCAGTGTTTTCACTCTCTGTTTGTGGAAGACTAAGGTGCATGTATTTGCACATCCCACAAAAGAAATTATGCAGTATCACATCATTTCGGACCGTTGTTATCACCATATCTGTGTCTAAAACATTGGAAAAGCTAGAGCAGATAATACACTCTAAAAAGCTTGAAGACAAAACTTTTTAAAGAAGTCCACTAGGGACAGACTACAATCATTAAATCTGAGAAAAGTCTTTAAGTTAGTTTTGATGCTGACGTTTATTTGGCTTAGGTGCTGCGCCTCACGTTAAAGAGGTGCAAAGTATTGTTCTGTTCTGCACAATATCTATGTACTGTATATTTTAACAGAAAATGTCTATAAAACTTGATTTACAGTTGTGTTTTTGTTTTTACATTTCAAATTGCATAACTTTTGTCGGCCACGGAGGTTGGTTTTGGGAATTTAGAGAACTGATTTCTTTTCAAAAGTTTACTTACTGAGCAGCTTTGTATGAGAGAATTTTCATTTTTAAATAACAGAAAATGTTCTGCATTTTTAGTGTACACACAAAGTTTCTGTGTGTAATTATGGGACAAAGTCCGGGTAACAAGCTGCAGAACCTTTTCTGTTATTTTACAGATTTATTTCTTAGAGTGTGACTTCTGGAAGTTTCAAAGCAAATGGATTCCGATTGATTGGAATATTTAAAAATTTGGTGGTGATTTAAATTCACTGTGACGTATTCAGGTTAAATTAGGAGAAGTCGAGATTTAAACCTTAATCTGAGTTTCTCTCAGGACACAATGCGATCGTCATCAACTAATTTACTAACTTAGCTCTGTGGAGCTTCCTCCCCGGAGTCCTTATGGTTTTCTTGCCTCGCAGATTTCCCCGGATTGTGGTCACACCTGGATCCTGGTTGCAGCCGCTGCTTTGGTCCTGCTCTACGCCCTACTGCTAATACGCCCTACTGCTAATACGCCCTACTGCTAATACTATTATTTCTAGTCATAGTTCTATTATCTTTATTGTTACTATAAATTCCACTGTTCATCATGCCAACTGCTATAATTATTATGAATCATATTTCTCTATTTCTGTACATCTGAACTTCTATATATCTGTGTCTGTGTCTCTGTAATCTGTATATCTGTGTCTCGTATATCTGTAACAGTGTCTGTGGGTCTGTGTATTTCTGTATATCTGTATCAGTGTCTCTGTATATCTGTATATTTGTATATCTGTATCTCTGTATCAGTGTCTCTGGGTCCCAACAGGCAGCAGCAGATATCCGCCCACCAAGAGTCAGGGTCTGTCCGAGGTTTCTGTCTGTTTAAACAAAGTTTTTCCTCACCACTGTCCCACCTAATGCTTGCTATGGAAATCGTTGGGTCTCTGTAAATGATAGTGTGTACCGAGATTACTCCTGTTAGAATCCGACACTAAGAATAAAAGTGACCTGAATTGAATTATGAGGTTTTAGTTGAGCGGTCTGGAGGGGAGGCTGAGGAAGGCGGACGCCGTCCCTCTGGACAGCGGCGGACCCCTCCAGTGCACCTTCATGTGGTGCCTGACATTGGAGCGGGATGTGAAGCGTTTGTCGCACTGCTGGCAGGAGAACGGCTTCTCCTTGGTGTGGATGCGGCGGTGGCAAGCAAGCGCCGTGGACACACGGAAGGACTTGCCGCAGTCGGGGCACTGGTAGCGTTTGGGCTCGGTGTGGATCCGCCGGTGGTTCTTCAGGGACATCAGGTTGGGGAATTCCTTCTGGCAGGAGTTGCAGAAGTAGGTGCCGGTCTTGTGGCTGTTCTTGTGATTGAGCAGCGAGCTGGCGTGCCGGTACGAGCGCCCACACTGAACGCAGGCGTAGCTCCGGGTCGAACCCACCGCACTCGGATCTGTGGAGACAAATAGCAGCAGTTTAGTTCAGATCAACTCAGTGAACGCCGAGTGTTAGATAAAACTTGTGTGCATCACAAAGTAGGTTGTACATTTCTACTCGCCATTTATACATACGTTTCTGCATTCCTTACTGTGTATATTTTTTGAATAGTTCTTGTATTCTATCATATTTATTATTTCGGTATATTGTATGTCTGCTGTGTGGGGTTAGGGTTTATATTTGCTGCTGTAGCACTAAAAGTTCCCAATTTGGGATTAATAAAGTCTATCTAATCTAAGAGAGGAGCGAGGAGCAGGGACACGTTACTGACAGCAGAAACTAAAAATGAATTATAAACCACGGCTTCAACATCCACCTGCAAACCTCCGCAGTCACACAAAGCTCAGTTTACATTCAGTGTCACCAAACCATCTGAGGATATGGGGGGGTTTGTTCCTCCACTCTAATACGAACCACAGGAGCATTTCATAAATTAGTGTCCCTAGTGGTGGCAGCAAAT
The DNA here is from genome assembly GCF_010015445.1 of Perca fluviatilis. Lineage (NCBI taxonomy): Eukaryota > Metazoa > Chordata > Actinopteri > Perciformes > Percidae > Perca > Perca fluviatilis. The sequence goes on from NC_053126.1 coordinate 36,109,540, forward strand.
ACGTCCTCATATCTAAACCAGAGAAGGTAACAGTCGCGGTCGTTAACATTGTGAAATGGTCCCAGTTTGGTTAGGTTTAGGCACCAAAACTACTTAGTTAAGTTGATAAAAACATGGTTTGGGTTAAAGGGTTAGGTTATGGTTAGGGTTAGAGACATGAACCCGGTCTTCTGGGTGAAAGTCCTGTGTTTATTTGCCCCATCCAACCCCCCAATCTGCCTCCTTACCAGGACATTTGGCGCTCTTATACTTCCTCACTTTACTTCCTGCTTGGCTCCCGTCATAACTAATATGGCCGCTAGAGGGCGCTGCCGCTGCAAACCTTAAAATAAATCAGAATTGATGCTGGACTAAACCACTTAACCACATAAAGCGTTTTTCAGAAGACAATCCCCTGAGAAGCAGATCAACGAATAGGGGAGAGGTTCAAACAGTTTGTAGATAAGATGATACGACGATATGCTGCAGTCTGCATTCGTCCTCGGCAGTGGCAGCAGCATACCAGATGGTGATGTCCCTGATGGAGTCTCTGAATGAATTTTCAACACACTGACTTTCTGGGCATACCATACTGATTATTTTAGGACTTTTCTTACTTTTTTCGACTTATTTTATTATGACTTTTTATGACTTTTTCCACATACTATACTATGACTTTTTATGACTTTTTTCGACATGTTATACTATGACTTTTTTCAACATACTATACGTTGACCTTTTTATGACTTTTTTTGCTATACCTTGACTTTTTTCAACTTTTTTCCAAATACCACACCAATTGTGTAATGTAATACATAATATAATAAATTTGATTTAATTTAACACTTGTGTGCAATCCCAGGCTCCTCTGGCCACATGTCAAATTGTGGACTTTTTATGACTTTTTCGACATACTATACTATGACTTTTTATGACTTTTTCCACATAATATACTATGACTTTTTTGACATACTATTACGTTTTTTTTACTTTTTCGACAAACTATACTATGACTTTTAATGACTTTTTCCACATACTATACTATGACTTTTTTCGACATACTATACTATGACTTTTTATGACTTTTTCCACATACTATACTATGTCTTTTGTGACATTTTTCGACATACTATACTGACTTTTTATAACTTTTTCCGACATACTATACTATGACTTTTTCGACATACTATACTATGACTTTTGTGACTTTTTTCGACATACTATACTATGACTTTTTCCACATACTATGCTATGACTTTTTTGACATAACATAATATGAATTTTGTGACTTTTTGCGACATACTATACTATGACTTTTTCGACATACTATGCTATGACTTTTTCGACATACTATGCTATGACTTTTTCGACATAATATACTATGACTTTTGTGACTTTTTTCAACATATTATACTATGACTTTTTAGACATACTATACCTTGACTTTTTTCAACTGTTTTCCAAATACCACACCAATTGTGTAATGTAATACATAATATAATAAATTTGAGTTAATGTAACACGGTGTCTTGGTGGTAGAGCAGTATCCTCATAAACACAAGGTTGGTGGTTCAAACCCAGGCTCCTGTGGCCACATGTCAAATTGTCCCTGATGGAGTCTCTGAAATTACTTTTCAACACACTGACTTTCTTGACAAACCATACTGGTTATTTTAGGACTTTTGTGACTTTTTTCAACAAACTATACTATTACTGTTTTTTTACTTTTTCGACAAACTATACTATGACTTTTTATGACTTTTTCCACATACTATACTATGACTTTTGTGACTTTTTTCGACCTACTATACTATGACTTTTTTGACATACTATGCTATGACTTTTTTGACATAATGTACTATGACTTTTGTGACTTTTTTCGACCTACTATACTATGACTTTTTCCACATACTATACTATGACTTTTCGACATAGTATAGTATGACTTTTTCCACATAATATACTATGACTTTTGTGACTTTTTTCAACATACTATAGTATGACTTTTTTATGACTTTTTTTCGACATAGCATACTGTGACTTTTTATGACTTTTTTCAACATACTATACTATGACTTTTTCAACATACTATTCTACAGACATGCCAACATGTAAGCATTTTGCGTACTCGGCACGCATTTTGACCCTTAAGTACGCTTGTACGATTCACTGCTCTCTAGGTACGCATGTTGTTGCATCTCGCATTTCGCCGGTTTCAGTTTCTATGCAATCTACATCTATGACGTTGATTCTGCCGCTGAGCCAAAGAGTGTAAGTGGAGTGAAAAGATTTCGGCCAATCAAAGTGCTGCATTTTAACCCTCCGCCCACCTACCCTCCTAGCCAAATGCGTAGCGCGTTTAATTTAGTGATGGGACAACCAACTCTTTTACGTGAGTCGGTTCAACCGGACGGTCGTTGGTTGGCCTACCGAGTTAATAGATTCGGTCACCGGTTCGCATGCCCTCGGCGGCGGCGGGAGGGGGGGGCGTGGTGATCGCGTTCCCCCGCCAGGAACCAAGACACCGCGGAAGACTCGAGCGGTTGCAGTTACATTCGGTCTCGAAATATTATTTACACACTCATACTGACTGACACTAGACTCACGCACTGGCCACGGTTACATTCGGTAGCATGGTGGGCGGTCTCCTCATGAGTCTAACTATGTAGCAACATTCACTTCTAACATTTAACTTAACATAACTACCAAGATAACATTACGTGTATTTGTATGTGATATAATACTTTCCCCTTGGTAATGTAGCCTATGAATTTCCATGAACACAATTCTAAAATGCACATAAGGCTTCTGCTATCAGTAACTCAAACTTGACGAGAACCTAGACACCCGTGATTACATAGACTCATGCATTAGGCACGGTTACGGTCTCTTTCAGTAGCCTGGTGCACGGTCTCCTGGTGACAGCCTACCTATCACGTAACAAACATTTAAAGTGATGGTTCGGAGTAATTTACCCTAGGGTCCTTTGCACCATGACCTCGAGCCAAACACCCCCCCACAAGCTTTTTTCACCTGGGTCGAACATTGGGAGAGTTAGCTAGAGTAGCGTTATCAGCTGAATAGCTTAGCGCAGGGGCTGATGGACCCATGTTTGTATCTTGTAAGTTACCCCACTAATAATGCCCGAAATGATACCAAACGTCTAAAAGTAGTATAAATACAAATACTCCCCACCCCCCGAAACATAATATTAAAAATAAATGGATGATAACAAAATTACGTTCATAGTGTCAGTGATGGGAGTAACGCGTTACAATTCAGTGGTTGAACTGACTGCAATTTTTTCTGAAATACCCCACCGATTATGTAATGTAATATATAATATAATAATTTGTATAGATATAACACTTGTGGCTCGGAGGTAGAGCAGTAACCTCATAAACACAAGGTTGGTGGTTCAAACCCAGGCTCCTGTGGCTGCATGTCCAATTGTCCCTGATGGAGTCTCTGAATGACTTTTCAACACACTGACTTTCTTGACAAACCATACTGGTTATTTTAGGAATTTTGTGACTTTTTTCAACATTATACTATTACTTTTTTTTTACTTTTTCGACAAACTATACTATGACTTTTTTATGACTTTGTTGACATAATATACTATGACTTTTTCCTTACTTTTTAGACATACTATACTATGACTTTTTTCAACACGCTATTCTATGACTTTTTCATGTTTTTTTCAACATACTATTCTATCACTTCTTTTTTACTTTTTTCGACATACTATACTACGACTTTTTCAACATACTATAATGTGACCTTTTTATGACTTTTTTGAACATACTATACTATGACTTTTTAGACATACTATTATGACTTTTTTTTAACTGTTTTCAACATACTATACTGTGACATTTTACAACATACTATAATATGACTTTTTCATGACTTTTTTCGACATGCTATACTATGAGTTTTTATGACTTTTTTGACCTAATATACTATGACTTTTTTATGACTTTTTTCAACATAATATACTGACTTTTTACGACTTTTTCAACATACAATACTATGACTTTTTGTGACCTTTTTCAACATACTATGAATTTTTATGACTTTTTTTCAACATACTAAACTATGACGTTTTTATGACTTTTTCGACATACTATACTATGACTTTCTTATGACTTTTTTAACATACCATACTATGACTTTTTATGACTTTTTTCGACATACTATACTATGACTTTTTTTTACATATTATACTATGACTTTTTTACATACTATACTATGACTTTTTATGACTTTTTTCGACATAATATACTATGACTTTTTATGACTTTTTTCGACATACTATACTATGACTTTTTATGACTTTTTTGACATACTATAACGTGACTTTTTCAGGGACCATTCGGTATTCATGGAATGGACCACCGGAGAAAAATAGGGGAGGGTCATGTCTTTTTATTTTTTGTTTAGTGGGGGGGTCACCCAACTTTTGTATTCATGAAAACAGCAAAATTTCAAAGTGGCTTGTTTGGTGCATATTATTGCATGTAGCTCTCAGTCTCGGCCCTCCAGATGGGTCTGAACCAGGAGTTTGGCTCGGGGGCAGGTGACTGAAACGGGTAATTGCATTGTTTAAAAATTAGTGGAATAATTAAGTCTGGCATGACTAGATATTTTATAAATATTTCAAATAACACAAAACAACTAAATGGTGGTAGGTAATACATCTGATTTCATATACTGCTTTACCATTACCCTTTCATGAATCATGGGCCCCCACCTATAGCTTTTCTAGCTTCTTTGGGGGACCCATTCACTCTACCCAATTGATCTTGTACCCCAGCTGTATTATTGTAGTGTTTGAAGCGGTATTGTGAATAAATAATATATAATATAATATAATAATATAATGTTACCTGGCTGACGATGGGAGCAGCAGGACGCAAAAAACGAAAATGACTGTTGCACTAGTCTGGACATCTTGCCATGCCAAGGTTGCAATAAAGGTTTCCTTAATGCCATGTATATACATTTGATGTCAGCTTACTAATTGATTGCAGGTTTTGTGTAGATTTGGACTTTAATACGTTTATTCCACTTTGATTAAACGGTGAAGTGGAGAGGCCTCGTTCACCTGTTTGGAGCTGGCTGGTGAATGTGACGCTCGTGTAGGCCTTGCTGGATACACCGTGACCCTTTTTGTGGATTTACCGATCGCTCTGGATTACTTTTTTTTGTGTCATTGGATTACAGCAAAATACAGATCTTTTTTTCCTAACGTGTCTTAACGTTTTATTGTGTGATTGCGCTTAGTTTCTGCGTTTGGAGAGGCATCTCAACAGACTGGAGCTTGATTGTTCACCGTTACATTTTAGTTGAATATAAGTGTCGGGGCCACCGTCTGTCTATTGCATTCCAAGACAGCTGTGCCGCTATTGGATTTTTCAAGGGCAAGTTGTTAACTTATTACAATGTAATTTAACATCTGCTTTAAAAATAAACATATATGTTTTGGATAACGTTCAGCTTCGGCAGCTTTACCTACATGCTAAAACATAGAATGACTGAGGAAGCCTAGTGACGAGTCCATAGCAACCAGTTTGTGTGTTGAATTTGTTACCCAGAGTGCTTTGGTGAATGGTCTCAATATTTTACTGTTTTATTTCATGTGAATACTAGTTTACTAGAGGAGTAACTTAGTATTTGAAGTAACGCAGTAATGCAGGAAGTGTACCTTTAGTTTCCATGCTTTTTGCGTTTCCACAACAACGTTAGTGAGTAAATCTACTGAAATGGCCCCCACACTATAACAGAGGAGTGGGATGTGTAAGATGAGAAAGCAGAGGTTAACTCATGTATGTCATTGCTGTAAAAAACATCAAAGGGCATCTGTACATCTTTGCCAAGTGCTAACCAGTACAGAAGGCATCAATACATTGCTGGGGAGGATCATGCCTCTTCTCCCAATCATTTTGGAGGGTTATAGAAAATGTATTACAGGCAAAGGGAGGGTCACGTCTATTTTGTCGAAAGATCCCAAAACTCCTCTGGTGGCCCCTTAAATAAATAATGAAGAGTCCCTCGTGGCATTTTTTGACATACTATACTATGAGTTTTTATGACTTTTTTCAACATACTATACTATGATTTTTTAGTACTTTTTAGACATACTATACTGACTTTTTTTGCGACATACTATAATGATTTTTTATGACTTTTTCGACATACTATACTATGACTTTTTAGTACTTTTTAGACATACTATACTGACTTTTTTTGCGACATACTATAATGATTTTTTATGACTTTTTCAACATACTATACTATGATTTTTTAGTACTTTTTAGACATACTATACTGACTTTTTTTGCAACATACTATAATGATTTTTTATGACTTTTTCGACATACTATACTATGACTTTTTTACTATTCTGTTACTTTTTCTCGCAGTAACCCATGTAGTGAACCTGTAAAGTGAAAGTACTTTATTGGACTGTAGATGATGAAAGTATAAATGCATTTTATTCTGAGGCCGCGCTTTGAGAGACTGTGACTTACGTCAAAAGGACCTGAGTATTAAAGTGGCAAAAAAAACACCAAACTTTTCAGATATTCCATCTGAACACAGAGAAGAACAAACTTTATGTATTCAAGAAAACAAACTTAAGCTAAAATTATTACTCAAATTATACAAACAGGAAAAGGTCAAATTATGTTTGTACGTGTATTTTTCACTAGTTGAGCGCGCCCTATCAAAGACTTAATTTCTGCCACTCCTGACAGTTAATAAAGTTTTTTCTTATTGTATCTCCATATTTGAGATGTCGGCCCCAGTTTAAGTGCAGATTTAACGACTGGGTTCTTGAAAATAAAAAGACAATAAAGGAAGTGGTAGCAGCCGTGAAACAGGATTCCAGAACAAAACAAAGACATTAGCTTCTAACATTAATGAGCGTTTCAGTTTACAACTAATATCACAATAAACAGATTATTTGTTTCCTCCGGAGGCTTGGTGGGATCTGAGCAGCGTGAAGGAAGGATTGCATTCGCTGTCTGACTATAAAGGGTTATTACACACAAATGACACAGCAGTGCACACATCTTTTCCCACGTTTTTGTGTCGAAGTGGCTAAGCTTCCACTAAAAGTTCTTAAGAGAAAAGAAGTTTTTAGAGTACCTTTACCAACATGTAATAAAACGTTTGTGAAATGAAGTTTGTACTTTAATAACATAATTTAATTAAATATTTGTCACATTTAGAGCTCTACTAACTAAACATACAATATATTACACTTTTCTTTAAAGGCTTTATTTTAAGAATATTACATGTAACTTTTTAAATACTTTTAATCTGAGGTGTAAAGTAACAAACTACATTCACTCATTCGTTACTGTAACTTTGTGCATTTACTGTGTGGCTCTGTGTGTGTCTGTCGGTCTCCATGTGTGTCGGTGTCTCTGTGTGTGTGTTTGTCTGCCTGTGTGTGTGTCTCTGTGTGCATCTGTGTCCTGTGTGCGCGTCTCCATGTGTCTCTGTGTGCCTGTGTGTGTGTAATACTAGGTTCATGGTTGGAGTTAAATCCCAAAACAAAATAAGTGTAAAAAGTAACTGAGATACTTTTACTCTGAGTCAATTTTAAATGAACTATATTTTACTTTCATGAGTACATTTTCATTCCATCACTAGGACTCTCCCCCCCCCGGTTTTAAACGCTGTGTTCCTAATAAAAGGGCCGTGTGAATGAAAGTGGATTAAAGACGCTGAGCTCCACAGAGTTTTTTCAGCTATTTATTTTCAGTACTCAGCAGTAAGGGTTATAGTATATGGACAAGTTCTTCTGTTAAGAAATGAATTATCAAAACATAGTTTATAAAAGTGTATAGTAAGTAAGCATTACATATATATGCATGGAAACAAAAAGTTAAAAAGAGATCAACAAAAAAAAAGGTGGGGCCGGGGGGTTATACTCTCTTCCAAAAACCCAAAATCTTTTTTCCTTTTCTCTCTAAAAACTAGCCGAAATACAGGCGGGAGAAGTGTCCACGCAGGAACCCCCCCCACCCCCAAAAAAAAAAATCATCAAACACTGTGTCGGAGGGAATATGCCCAAAAAGAAAATCAAAAATAGAGAATGTACAGTTATTACTTCTGTGTTTCTAGATCACACATGGACTCCTACGGACAGCACTTAACGGTCACTGCACGGCTTCTCTTGGGGGGTTTCTTATAGCTTTTAAAACTAGCACCAGTGCTGCTGAAAAAACGCTGACACACACACACACACACACACACACACACACACACACACACACACACACACACACACACACACACACACACACACACACACACACACACACACACACACACACACACACACACACACACACACACACACACACACACACACACACACACACACACACACACACACACACACACACAGGCTTTCGATAATCAAAATAAAAAAGAGGGAACACAACTTAAAATACACCAATAAATACAAGAGGTTTACCATGAAAGTGTAACAAAAAGATGAGCCAACGCACTCCGAACAAAGAGGAGAAGCTCCGAAACAGTCCCTTTTTTTTTCCCGTTGTTGTCTTCGTTTCGACGTGAGTTGGATTTTTTTTTTGTGTGAAACGGGAATTAGGTGAGAGATAAATACGAAGAGAGGGGTGATGGGAAATCTCGACTGACTTGACTCGAGCAAAGAGCATCAACACAACAACACTTGGTTAGAAAGGCAAGAAAACACACTTTGCATCACCGTGTACACTTCTTAAATCTTCACAGAGTCCTGGAGTACATCAACACAGCTCTAAACTCACACATCCTAAGACTAGCGCCGTCCATTACAAGTGTTAATAATAACAATAATAATAATAATATAAATAAATGCATTACTACAATGATTTCCGTCCTATAAAAGAGCCGCTGCAGAGATTACAGTCAGAAGTTACGTTACAGAATCAAAACGGGCCGACAATTTACAGTCCACTCCGGCTGGCTCTCCTTTTCTGGTTTGGTCTGAAATCCCCAAAAACTGCTGCAGCCAAAACGGACAGTTGCGTTGAGACGGGGCGCACGCACACACACGCACACGGACACACACACACACAGGAGGAAAAGGCTGCAAAGACTCAGTAGTTGAGGTTTTTAAATTTGGTATTTGATGGTTTTTGAGGCTGCAGTCGGCGCCTGAAAGCAGCCAACTTTGCCGCCCAAATGATCAGTTTTTATTTTTTAACATATTCTACTTGCGAGAAGTCTATTTTTTACCGGGCCTTATTTATACAAATTGTGTTGTTTGTCCTCCGTGAATAACATTTTAATAACATTTTTTAAAAACATTGAAGAAATGTGGAACTTTGAAGAAAAAAAGAGATTGTAAAAAGGTGGATATTGTCCCAAAGTCTATTTTGACTGGCATACAAGTTGGGTTTTTATCGTTTGTTTGGCTTTGTTTTTAGGAAGAAAAAAAGATTTTAAAATGTGGCTTTTGATGGTTCCAAGGCCGCGGTCGGCACCTAAAAGTTCCGTTTGGTGCCAATTCATTGGACGATGAAGACGAGTTGAGGGCCTTTTAAAAGGCTATGTTTTATCTGATACATATCATTAATGTTTGTTTAATAATCCTGTTCTACGAGCTTCAGCCTTCAGTTGACCTTTACATTTGGTTTGGAGGCTTTTTTTCAGTCGGTGTCTGTGAAACAAAAAGTTTCAAACTTTGGCACACTAATTTTCCTGCAGAGGAAATGTGGCGCCAAAAAAACAGGAAAATTCCCTGCACATCACATACTGGTTGAGGGTAGATGTACACCCTTACTGCTGACGTTAAACACACAGTTGAATAAAAAGCCCTCATTTGAAAGCAGAACCAAAGGAGTTCCCCCTTCCATGATCGGGGACCTTAATCGGCGTGACACCCGTGCCGGGAGTAAACGGCAGCAGCGCCGGCCGTGGCGTTAGCCGCATGCTGCTCAGTGAGCTGGGAGAGCAGCTGTCACCGAGAGCAACTCTGTCTTCAGTCGGCTGGTGGAGAGAGCTGTCAGAGAGCGACTAGCTGCTGCTGCTGAAGAAACCGTCCGAGAGACGAGATCGCTCGGCTCAGATAGCATTTTTCTTTTTACTGCAGAGGAATTTTGGGTGCCAAAAAACCCAGGAACATTGCAGTTGTAACGTGTTAAAGAACAATTTGTTAGAAAGCGGCTGAACAAGCAGAACATAAACTTTAATGTAATCTCAGTTTTCCCGCCCAGAGTCTGGCGGTACCGGAGCCTCCCGGTGATTTTAACGGTTAGGATTTAAATGTCCTTTTCATTTCCCGCAACTTTGTTTCTCTCGGTCCAGATTTTAAAAAATAAAACTTTTTCTGTTGCTTTTTACGGCGTTTGTCACTTTTTTCAACGTTCTTTTATTAAAAAAAAATCCAAAATGCTATCAAATTGACTAAAACACCCAAATTCAAAGAAAGAAGTGAACTGATCATTTATTTGACTTGTTTAGAGTGTTGTTACGGAACCATCCACGTTATTTTTTGGGGGGAAATTTTGGTTGATAGAAACCCAAATTTCTGATACATGTAGAAACGTTTTGGAAACCGTAACTCGACATCCTTTTTTAGAGACCAAAACAACTTATTCATTAATTCATCCGGGAAATAACGCCACGCGCAGCAACCCGTGCCTGCGTGTGTTCAGTCTGTGTGTCTGTTCTGAGAAGGGTAATTAATTAAACTCATCTTGGAACTACGAGAGAGAGACACACATTTAGAGCAGACCCACGCGTCCCATCTTCAGTCCTAAAAGCTCCCACAAGTCTTTGCTGCCTCCCTCCAAAACCACACCATTCAGGTACACACACACACACACACACACACACACACACACACACACACACACACACACACACACACACACACACACACACACACACACACACACACACACACACACACACACACACACACCAAAAAAAGGAAAACCAAACGCGTCCCGTCTCTTCCCAGCCCGTCCCGTCTAAAACCACGTAGTTTGTGAGCGACTCGGGGTTTAAAAACGTTGTGACAAAGGCCACCAGGAGATTTCATACAGACACAACTTCCTAGAAACATGGTCGGAAGCTGGGAGGATGGAGGCGGAGAAGAACACAGAGAAACCAACTCGGGACCAATCAGCTCCTGCTGGGTGGGGGGAGGGGGGGGTTGAAATGAACAAGATGTCTCTGAAAACACAGCATCACACTTTCCTTTTAGTCCGGAACCTCACAGGTGCCGCGGCGCCAACACACGACTCGGCAGTCTTTTTACGAGCCAACACGCCTCCACATCTCCGCTCCCAAAAACAGCAGAAAGACCGTCGGCTAACTTCTGCAGACGTCCCTCTGGATCAGCGCTGAGAAAAAGACACCGGCAGATGCCCTTCTGGCGGCTGCTAATCAGTCCACTGCACAGTTGCAGTCTGGGTCGCCGCTGAAACCCGTCCCGTTGCGGTGCCTTTAGCAGTCTTTTACCAAACAGCCGCCGCAGCTCCGGACAAAGAGTCAACCACGGCGGCTTTTTAACGGGGCCACATGCAGCGGGGGGAGGGAGACGGCTGTGTAGTGAAGTCCGTGCACGTTTAAATACACAACTACATCCCGCCTGTCTGTCTGTCTGTCTGTCTACAGTCCGTCAGTCACAGTCTGCACGGGACACAACTACAACCAGCGTCTCGGGGGGGGCAGGGGGGGACGTCCGTCCATAGCCTCAGCTCGGGAAAGCTTAGGAAACAGAGTGTGTGTGTGTGTGTGTGTGTGTGTGTGTGTGTGTGTAGCATCCATTTTCAGTCTGTGTGTGTGTAGCGTCCATTTTGTGTCCTGCTTTGTGTACATGTTCAGTCATGCAGGACCACACACACACACACACATTACAGCCACACACACACACACATTATATATATATATATATATATATATATATATATATATATATATATATATAAAATGAGGATGAGGAGGGTGAGCGGGAGGAAGAGCTACGTTTTGGCACCTTGGCATGTGACCGCACCGCCACCCCCCTCTCCCCTCCCCATAGAGAGGTGAAGTCCCGCCCCTTCCTGTGTCCACCGTGGGACTTTATTTCAGTTAAGATGTGTCCACTAGTGAACGGAGAGAGAGAGAGGGAGAGACCAATAATGTTTAGACTTTTCATGTGGCCGACCAGGCATCAGGCACAGGTGGCCGACAGTGGCTCCCAAGGACGCCTTGGAAACCAAATGCCAAAAATGACCGTCTGTGAATGTGCGCTTTGCCATGGTCCCAAAAATCTTTGAAAGGAGCCCGTTTCCCTGAACTAGGAGTGGTTGACATTCTTCTCGTAAACTGATTGCTGGAATATTTAAACCCAATCTAATGGTTTTACCATGTACCAAATGGCACTTCCCATCAATGTTTGTACGCTTCTTCTTTCCTAGTTAAATATGTGGCGTTTGGTTTTGTCACTCTAAGTGCTGCTCTGCATTTTTGTTTGAACTATGCATGTCCCCATACAGGAACATCTAATGCAGGTTTTAAGGGCCGCGCCGGTTTTCGAATTACAGAACAAACTTGAGAGGTATGATTATCATTAAATGGACATGTTTGACCCATGGAAGATACTGTCTCCCCCCTCCCTCCTCTACTAACAAGTTCTGACACCCACTGCTCCTATCATGGAGACTCTTTACTGTAGGCAGTGTTGTCCTCTCTTTACAGCAGATTTACTGTTAGCCAGTGTTACTCGGATGTGCACCAACAACATTTTATTTTCAAATGAATTGAATGAATGAATATGAAAATATTACTGTTTTTCCCCCAAATTATTCAGATGTTTACCATAAAATTTGACTTTCAGAATATTTTAGGGAAAAGTCAAATCTTTTAAAAAAGGAAAAAAAATATTTTCACAATAAATGTCAAAATATTGAGAAAATGTTTTTGAATATTTTGAGAGGGTTAAAAAGTCTGAATATTTTAGATGAAAATAACATTTTCACAATAAAAGTCAAATATTTTGAGATAAATAATTTTTTTTCACAATAAAAGTCAGAATACTTAAAAACAGTTGTAAAACAACTATGACTGGATTTTGATACTGAAGACTTTCTTCACTTGCTAAATTATCTTTTTGTATCTAAACATTATTATTTCTCTCTCGTTCTTCACTACCACATCTGTTCAGAAATAAAGTCCCACGGTGGGCCATGGGAATGGGACCCCCTCCCCTCCCTCTTCCCTTAAGTTATATGAAGGGGCCGCCGGGCATACCCAGGAAGTTGGGCGCCGCCATGGCCATGCGAGGGGGCGCCGACGAGCCGCTCCAGTGCACCTTCATGTGGTGCCTCAGGTTGGACTTGGACGAGAAGTGTTTGTCGCACTGCTGGCAGGAGAAGGGCTTCTCCTTGGTGTGGATGCGGCGGTGGCAGATGAGCTGCGTGGACACGCGGAACGACTTGCCGCAGTCGGGGCACTGGTAGCGTTTGGGCTCGGTGTGGATCCGCCGGTGGTTCTTCAGGGACATCAGGTTGGGGAACTCCTTCTGGCAGGAGTTGCAGAAGTAGGTGCCGGTCTTGTGGCTGTTCTTGTGATTGAGCAGCGAGCTGGCGTGGCGGTACGAGCGCCCGCACTGATCACAGGCGTGGGATTTCGCAGCCTCACCGCGGCCTCTAGGCGCTGCCGCCGCCCCGCCGTGGCCAAGTCCTTGCTCCTGCATCAAGGTGAGGTCCAGGCCGGACCCCCAGCCCAGGTCCTGGGAGCCCCCCGGGCGGGGCTGCTGGGGTCTGGGCTGGCGTGGCGGCGGCGGCGTCTGGCCGTGCGTGATCTCCATGTGAAGCCGGAAGCTGGCCTGCGTGGGGAAGGCGCGCTGGCAGGAGCGGCACGTCAGCTCGCGCTGCTTCTGGTGGACGCGGCGGTGGTTGTAGAGCTGCGAGGAGACGCGGAAGGCCTTGCCACAGTCGTGGCAGCGGTGGCGGCGCGTCTCCGAGTGGATGCGGCGGTGGTTCTTCAGGGCGAGCAGGTTGGAGTAGGTCTTGAGGCACACGGCGCAGTGGTAGATGCCGACGGTGTGGGTGTTCTTGTGGTTGAGGAGGGAGCTGGCGTGGCGGTAGGAGCGGCCGCACTGATCACATCTGTGCAGAGACAAACGGGAAGAAACAGCACGGGGGGAGGGGAGAGAGACAGAGAGGGAGGGAGGGAAGGAGAGGGACAGAGAAGGGAGAGAGAGAGAGACAGAGGGAGAGAGAGAGGGATGGAGAGAGAGAGAGAGGGATGGAGAAAGAGAGAGAGAGGGAGGGACAGAGAGAGAGAGAGAGAGAGGGAGGGGGAGAGAGAGACAGAGGGAGGGAAGGGGAGAGAAAGAGACAGAGGTAGAGAAAGAGGGAGAGAAACAGAGGGAGAGAAAGACAGCAAGGGAGGGAGAGGGAGACAGAGAGAGAAAGAGGGAGAGAGAGAGAGGGAGGGGGGGAGAGAGAGGGAAGGAAGACGGAGAGAGAAAGAGAAGAGATTAGAAACTGAAGATGGCAGTTTACTCAAACTGTTGTTTCCACATTAATCTCAGTTACTGGTTACCACTTTCAATTTAGAATTATTAAAATATTTTCACTACTCATCATATAAGTAGGGTTGGGTATCCTTTGGTCCCCCCACCCCCAATACCGGCGCTCAAACGATACTTAAGAAGAGGAAAAAAGAGAAAACCAAAACGACAGTCGACAACATTAACGAACGGCATGTTAATTTGCTTCCCCCCCCCCAACAACGTTTGTCTTTTAGAAGTGTTTTCAGCCGTTTGTTGCTTTTTTCAACGTTTAGGTCACTCTTTACTTCTACTCTGTGTGTTGGTCTCAGATGTTGTGGTTGGGTTTTCCATCACATGGTCAGAGTGGTGCATGATTTCTCTTCACAGACCAACACACACACACCTCTCTCTCTCTTCACCTATCCATTTATCTACAGCTGCAACTAACAATTAATGGGTTAGCTGTCAACTATTAAATTAATGCCAACTATTTTGATAATCGATTTGATTCAAATTTATCGGATTCCAGCTTCTTAAATGTGCAGGTTTTCTAGTTTCTTCATTCTCAAACTGATTCATAGATTATCAAAAGAGTTGGTTTTTGTCTGAAGCTCGTATCGGCTAAGTTTGATCAAGATTCAATATTATATTGATTCTTGAGACACACACACACAAACGCATAGGCACACACACAAATGCATAGACGCACAGACACTCACTCTCTCACACACACACACACACACACACACACACACACACACACACACACACACACACACACACACACACACACACACACACACACACACACACACACACACACACACAATACTTCTAGAATCGCAATAAATGAAAACCACAACACAAATCCAATCTGCACCCATGTATCAGGGAAAGAATCAAATCGGGACAAAAGCATATCGTCCCGGCCCTAATGTGGATCCAGATCGTCGTCTCCGTATCGTTACACCCCCAGTATCGGGAAGGAAAGAAAAAAGTATCAGAACATCTCGGGATATTGGTTTCGGTACCCAACCCTACGTCTAAGATGTTGTACATACAGGTATATGATCTGAAATCCGGCTTATAGCTTTTAAAATGAAGACTACAGCAAAGTGGTGCACCAGATCAAGTTATGATTTCTACACAGGTCAGAGGGGAGGGAGGGACAGGGGAGAAACTCTGTCGGGGGACTGGGAGGTATCTGCAGCTCCCTGCACTGCACAGATTTACACACAAGCTTCTCAACGGTTTCTTACGCATCTGGAAACAAATTCAAAAGACCTTCTGTCGCAGCCTTCGTTTGGGTAACCGCTAAATTCTGAACGTAATGATGAAAGATGCATCACACGTGCCCAGAGAAACCTCTACCGTGCCGGACTGTAGTTGTTGTAAAGAATCCTTGAACTGTTGAGATTAAAAACCTCTAGACGTGTGCAGTGCAGCTAGCTCCAAATACTTCCTAATCTTCTCTGGGATTTCAGTTTTGCCAACACACACATCAAAATGTAAGAAACCCCATCACATAACTGCATTTCTATTCTAATAACTGGCCAGTATCATGATACAAAACACAAACAAATCAAAGACTACAATTAAAATCATTAACACGAGCAAGGAACAAACATCAGTACTTTAAATTTAGCTAATATGCTAACACACAAAATGCTTAAATCTGTGTCAAAGTTAAGCTAAGAAAACAAAGCATTAAAACAACAACACATCTAAACATGTAGGCAGCCTAAAAAAAAACAAAAAAAAAAACTCAGGTGTGTGTTATATGCTAACTGAAAGCAAACGGGGTTGACTTATCTGGTCTCTCCACTAATTCAATTTGTCCACACTTCAGAAAAATCCGAATTCCGGCACGCGTATGGTCCCAAGGAAGCCGGATTGGAGATCATATACCTGTAATAGACACGTAGAGACCTAAATTTATCTTCACTATTTTTTTCAACTTCGAAGAATCACAAACAACTGACGAGAACTCACGTGTACCGACACTCCTCGCCCTCTCCCGGGGGTGCAGCGGCCTTCCTCCTGACTTCCATGCCTACCTGGTTGTCCCCGCAGCGGTGCCTGGCTAGGCCGGATCTCCCCTGGAAACTCTTCCCACAGGTGGGGCAGCCGAACGGGGTAGCGCCCTCCTCGTGGACCTTCTGGTGGTTTCGGAGGAACCTGGCCAGCCGGAAGGCTTTCCCACACGTGTGGCAGATGTGCTTCTTCCGCTGCGTGTGAATGCGCATGTGGTTGCGCAGTGCCATGTAGTTGGTGTACGGCTTGTCGCAGAAGTTGCACCGGAAGTTGCCCGTCTTGTGGGTGTGCTTGTGGTTCAGCAGGGAGCTGGCGTGTTTGTAGGCGCAGCTGCACAGGTCGCAGGCGTAGGGTCTCTCGTCAGAGTCCAGGTCCACCGAGCTTCTCTCCATGCTGATGTTGGCGGAGCTGTTGGTGGAGGAGGACGACGGCAGGTGTTGGGCCGGGCAGTCGTGGGCTGCGAGTTCGTCGGCTGTGGCAAAGCCTTCGCAGCAGCCGTCGCACTCAAAATCCATCTGGGCGCCGGGGCCCTGCGGTCCTTTGCACAGGCCCGCCGTAGTGTGGGTGGCCAGCTGCCTCTGGGTGCGGAAGCCCTTGCCGCACTCTTGGCAGTTGTGCTTCTTCTGGGCGAAGTGGAGGCGTAGATGGTTTTTCATCGCCAGCCGGTTGGGGTAGGTAGAGTTGCAAACATTGCAGTGGTACTCCCCGATTTTGTGGAGGTTCTTGTGATTGGCCAGGCTGCCTGCGTGTCGGTACGTCTTGCCGCATTCGTCGCAGGCAAAAGGCCGCCGCCCAGTTTCAGAGGGGTCAAACTTCTGGGGCCGGGAGGTTCCAGCTGAAGAGTAGGGCTTTTTGAAGCCTTGGTGGCTGTATTTGACGCCCATCCCCTGTCCCTTTGAAGACTCTCCTCTCATAGCCTGCATGTGGGACGGGCCGGCCTGCTGGAAGCGGGAACCGTTGGGTCCGGTACGGACAAGACCTTTGGCTCGGTGCTCCTCGTGGAGACGGAGATGGTTGATCAGCTGCTTTTGAATCTTGAACGCCTTGCCACATTCTTCACATTTGTGCCTGCAGTAGGGAGGGGCAAATGTGAAGAAAACACAACAGAATATCTGTAAATACATGAAAATTATCAACTTTAATATCAGGGCAGTGGGGGCAATAAACACGACCTTTGGTGGAGGCAAATTTTAGGCAGTATGACCCAGAACTCATATTCGTAATAAGGTTGGCAGTCCTGATATCAACTTACGGTAATTTAAGTTTTTTTTCAACCTGGACTCTCTGTCTCCATGTTTGTGTGTCTGATGGAATAACAATCTCTGAAACTGGTCCAGTATTAAACAAGAACCTTTACTGGACAAATGTATACACGCTGCAACATATTGCAAAAGACACATTTTTGAGTAAGCAACAGTCTTTTTTTTTTTAGTGCTGCTTTTTATATTCAATTTAATGTTCAATTTGTTCAATAAAAAAAAAAAAAAAAAAAAAAAGGTGGACATGATTTTCTTTCATTGGTTTTAAACTCAAACAGTTTGTTGTATTTCAGCAGCAGAACTGAGAACACTTTAATATTGGTTCATTTATCACGTATGGATATTCAAACAACATCATCGCTGCCCTATAGTCTACTTAAAAGTAGTGTTACTTTCATGAACTTTTGCTTATAAAACAAAAAAAAAATTACCGGTATAAAATCTAGTCAAGCAAAACTAAAAAGGAGCTCATTTGAAAGTGACTTGGTTACTTTTTCACAGGGGGAATAACCTAATTTATACATGTTATACTTAATGTAATTTATAAGTAGTGTCAAGATATTCAAACAACGTTATTGTATATTTCCCTCGCATGGCGCAGCCCTAATCTTTACAAAATCAAAAGCATACAGAATCGTGGACCTACCTCTTTAGATCGAAGTGGGTCCTTTGGTGATTCTTGAGTGCCAGCAGATTGTAGTAGCGTTTCTGGCACACCAAGCAGCGGAAAACACCGGTCTTATGGGACTTCTTGTGGTTTAGGAGGGAGCAGGGGTGTCTGTATCCACGTCCGCATTGGTCACATTTGTGTGGCTTCTCGCTTTGGTCGACCAGAGGCCTGCGTCCGTCGCCGCCGACATCACGGCTTCCTCCGGCAACCCCGCCGGCGACGCCCTCTCCCCCGGACATCCCTTTGGCTCCGTTCAGGCCCTGCTTGCTCAGTGAGCCGCCCCGATTCTTCCCAGGGCACAGGTGAGTGATGAGGTGGTGGCGGTCGGCAAAGAACATCCCGCAGTCGACGCAAATGTGGTTGCGTCCGTCCATTTTGTCGTTGCCATTAGCCGCACTGCCCACGATGCCTTGTTGCTGGCCGTCCGGCCTTTGGGGACCGTGGACCAACTGGTGGTTCAGGAGATCTTGCTTCCTGGCGAAGCTCTGGCCGCAGGTAGAGCAGATCATCCTCCACTCCTGCTCCAGGTTGGACGGTCCTGGCCCAGTTGGGTTGTTGGCGTGGCTACGCAAGTGGCTCCTGAGGGCTCGGAGGCTGGCGTAGTGGTTGCCGCACACCGAACACTGATACACTTCTCCGTCGTCGTCGTCATCTTTGTCGTTGCTGCCCATTCGCTTGCCCCCGCTCTGCGAGTATTGGCGTTGCCCACTGCCGCCGCCGCTGCCACCACCTTCTTTCAGGCTGCTGGAGCTTCCGGCAGGCAGCGAGGTTCCACCGGAGCTGTGGTAGTTCATGCTCGCCAGGAAACCGTTGGACATGGTGCTCTGCTGCTGGGGCTGCTGGCCGCGGCGGGGACACAGGTGCGACTTGATGCCAGCAACATCTCCGTACATCTGACCGCAGTCGGCGCACACGTGTCTGTCGGCCTGACGGTGAGAGGCATTGCTCTGGGAGAGCGAGCTGCCGTCGAAGCGGTCGTGGAACTCCAGAGAGTCCAGCCCGCTGCTGTGGCCGCCGTCTGGAACAAAGTGGTTACCGTCACCCAGATTTCCCGGCAGGGAGATTGGAGTGGTGGCACCGCTGCCTTCCTGGACGTAGCTCTGCTGCGAGTCCAGAGTTAGGGGCTCTGGAGACAGCCAGTCGTTGCTGTCGTTAATCGACTGATTGGAAGAGCGCCCCTTGTGGCTTCGCAGGTGGCTGTGCAGCGCCGCCAGGTGAGGGTACTGCTTGCAGCAGATGGTGCACTGGTAGTGGCCCGTCTGATGGCAGCGTTTGTGGTTCACCAGGCTTCCTGCGTGCCGGTAGCTTTTGCCGCACTCTCCACACTTAAAGCGCCGCTCTCCGTCGTCTGGAGAATTAGCATGGGGAACACGGCCTCCGGAGGGAGAAGACACGGAGCCCTGGGAACCGGAGCTTAGCGCGTCAGAGTTTAGGATGGAGCTGTCCTGGCCGTGGGCGCCCGGGTGGGGATCGTGAGTCAAATAGTGGACTTTCAAAGTCTCCAGATCTGGGTGTCCCGCGCCACAGTATGCACACGTGTAGATGGGGTTGTTCACCGGAGGACCCATTATGGGATCATAGGGGCCTCTTTTGTCACTGGGCAAGGGTGGCAGGGGCAGAGGGTCCCCCAGGGCGGGTGTGTACGCCGGGGATCGAACGGCGCTCAGATTGTGGGGCATGATGCCTGGGAAACTGCGCGGCAGGCCGAGGGAAGGCGAGGCCGCGTTGTGAAGCAAGACGTGCTCCTGAAAGTCTGTCTTACTTGGAAGCGAGATCTGGCACAGGTGGCAGAAACACGAAGCTGTGTCGTCGCTCTGGGACGACTGCGTGCCGGCGCCGCTGCCGCTCACCATAGACGCCCCGGGCGTCTTGAACTTCGAGTGAGTTCTCTCGTGGCTGTTTAGTGCAGCCAGGTTGCTGAATTGTTTGAAACACACAGAGCACTTAAAAGTTCCTTGCTGGTGACACTTCTTGTGGTTCACTAGGCTACCGTGGTGCCGGTACGTTCTGTCGCACTGATCGCACTTGAACGGTCTGTCCCAAGCTTCTTCGGCTTCAGGGGAGCCTTTTTTCCCGTGGTCGCCTGTCTGGTGGCTTTGTAGGACACCGTGTCCCAAACTGTTATTCAAATGGGAGCGCCCAAACCCGTCTGAGAGGTCTTGGGCGAGACCGTAGTCCCTCTCGTCGTGGCCCCCTTCTTCGGGTACTTCTTCCCCCTCTTCCTCTGTGTGTGCACTACTCGGGGACAATGTATGGATACGTAGGTGGTTTTTCAAAGCTACTGCATTGGGCAGCGTACGCGTACAAACTGGACACTGGAATGAACCAACTTCGTGAGATTTTTTATGATTGGCAAGGCTAGCTGCGTGCTTGTAAATTCGTCCACACTGCTCACACTCAAAACGTCCGTTCTCTTCTTGCTGATAATGTGCTTTCATATGCTCTAGTAGACTTGGAGTACTCGGACACACCATATCACACTCTTTACAGGGGAAACCCTTGGCACGACTCATATCATGCATTGCCATAGTACTCTAAAGCAAACGTTTGGAAGGAGTCACAGTTCACAACATAGAAATGAACAGTGACGTTAGGGAGGAGAGGAGGAAAACAGCGGGGCTTAGCTCGTCAGCTTGGGGTGGCGATGGCGGCCTTTTTCTCCTTAGTGCAGGTCCAGCCAACCAGGGCCCACCTCGGGAGGCGGCAGGGCCACCCAATGAGGAACCACTGTAGAGACAAGAAGAAGACAAAAGGAAGAGGGTTACTTAAAGAGCAACTTCACACCCCCTTTGAACAGTTTAAGTTAACTCGTGTTTATTTAAACTCGTTATAAAAATCTGGCTAAAAATCATAACCCTGCTTATCTGTCAGGGTTCAACGCTAAGGCTTTTTTTTCACTTGTCCGGTCGGGAAAGTTAAAACAAAATTCTACTTGCCCAAAGTCAGTTTGTACTGGCCCCTATAAATAAATAAAAACTGCGGGAGGGGAAAATGTAAAAAAAACCATCAAAAGTATGATTTTTTTTTTAAATCTTGATTGCCCAATGGCACATTCAAATCAAATGATTTATGATACGATGACAAGTGTATTTTTCATATTTACTTTCCCGAAGTGTCGTTTAATTTTCCCCGGGCCATTGGGCGTTAAACCCTGAATGTTGAACCCTGTTGTCAGTATTTGAAGTTAAGATAGTTTTTTTTACAATCACTTTGGCACTAATTTCAGAACCTTGACGTCATTTTCAAAACTCACAACCAATGATCAAAATACACATTTTTTCAAAACTAACACCTGTTTCAGTTGCTTGGATACAATACACATAAACCTGAGATCATTTGTTCATTAAACAAAGATAAGCTGTTCAATATGACACAACTTAACATCATAGTACTACTATTTCAAAGAGCAATTCACACATTACATTTCAGATGATTGTCTATTCATTTCATTACAATCATCTAACTACCAGTCGATACAACAGCTCAAAATGATAATGCACAGTTGTATGGAAATAGACAAACAATATTCCATGTTTAGATCATGAAAGTTTCTATATAACGAGATTCATTGTCACCAACTAGAGTGGAGCATGAACCAATTAAGACTACATTATCTATGGATGTAATATTTCATCATCCTTCTTTACTGTAATGTACTACTGTTTATCAGACACTTTATATGCTCCCATGTACCACCTTTGAGACTATTTACAGTATTGACAGTACTGCACTGTATGCATGCAGGCGCTTGGAATTGCTTGTCCAATTCTGCCAACGCGTTACCAATGAGATAGATAGATAGATAGATAGATAGATAGATAGATAGATAGATAGATAGATAGATACACACACACACACACAGTATATATACATATACACTCATTTTTCCAAGATGATTGGCTAATTACAACGTAGATGAGAACCTGTGGCCAAATCCACAAGACAGAGTTGATGAAGATGTAGAAGTACAGTAATCACTTCTTTGTTTTGCTTTTTACAGTACAAGCAAGTTCATGAATACTGCATTCGATGTTTTACAGTAATACTGTCTTTTCTTTTCCATTTCCTAGCTATTTATTTTGCTTTGATTCAAATCAACCTATGTTGTGATCGTACTGTATTGTTTTTCATCAATACAGTTCAGGTTTTGTTCAATGATTCCACTGTGTCTGTAGTATTCTCTCTACTACTGCAGTACTTTTACAGGGATGTATTCTTCTATGCAGTAAAAACCCTGTTTTAGTTAGCTGTGAATTACATACTGAGCCTCATTTCCTCAGAAAACTTTTACAAAACATTTTTTTTCAAAGTTTTGGATGCTTTGTGTGTGTCCATAATATCTTGTTCTGTTGTTATTTTCTGTTCCCCCCCCCCCCTCCCAACTTGTTTCTGCATTTTTTTTTCATCGTTTTGGATGCTTTTTGTGACGTCCATGTCTTGTTGCTTTTTTCTATATTTTTTTGTCTATTTTTCTGATGTTTTTCCCAAACTTGTTTCTGCTTTTTGAACGTTTTATTGCTGTTGTTGATGTTTCTAATTCTTTTTTTTGTCCCCAACTCAGAAATTTCAGTATGCTAGTTTCGGGGGGGAGAAAAAGAAATATTACATTTAACAGGCTGAAATCACATCACAGTTGACCTGTTTTATCATAAACTCAATGACTCAAACTGATTAATGGATCATCACCATCCCATACTTCATATCTTAAACAGATATTAATATGAAGCTGTGTGTTGTTTAGCGCTGCAACTATAACTGTTTTTTTATTGCCAATTAATCTGAATCGTGATAAACAGATTAGTCGTTTTGGGCTCTAAAATGTTTCCCACGGCCAAGATGACATCCCCAAATGTCTAGTTTTCCTCGCTTCTTTTCTATGTTAATATGTGTATTGTTTCTATGTTTCTTTGAGGTTTCTAAAAAGCACAAAAACGTCACTTTTTTCAACTTTTTCTACGTTCTGATGTTTTTGCGACGTCCTCAAATGTCTTGTTTTTTTCCACGTTTGTCTCTTTTTCCGAGGTTTCTAAAAAAAACTAAAATTCCACTTTTTTTCCAACTGTTTCGGTTTCAGTCTTTCTTCAAGTTTATTTTATATTCCACTTTTTTGTGTGTGAAGTCCTCCAATGTCTTGTTTTGTCCCCAACTCAAAGATATTCAGTTTCCTGTCACAGAGAGAAGAAACTAGCAACATATTCACATTTAACAAGCTGACATCAAACAAGTTCACCTGTTTTTACATTAAAAAAAATGACTCAAAATAAAATTAAGTTGATAACTAATCCATTCATCTTTGCAGCTCTACATATTTCTTACAAATGAAGCAACTAATTCAAAGAGATTTGAATCAGAGCTCTCAACAGCAGCCAATCAAAACCCTCTCTCTCTCTTTTTTTCTTCCTCTAAAGCATTCACATAATGTAAACAAACCGAGTCACACAACAAAAAGAAAAACTGCCTGATACCACTGTGTTTAATCCACCAAACACACTGGACACCTTTCACTGTGTTTGTGGGGGTCAAAGTGCCTCCGGTTGGATTCACACACACACCGTGCAGAAATATTAAAATAAATAACCCGGGTCTGTGCACACACATGCGTTGTTTTCATCAACAACCAGCCGCTTCAAATACTCTGCAAAAAAAAAAACCTCACATTTCACAGTCTATAATTGCAGTTTCTGTGACACAGAAAGAGGCAGCACAGCCGCAGCAAAGCTCCCTGACCTTGGCCCGTCTTCAGCCCCAGTATGCATGAGTCTATCGGGGACAAAAGCGGGGCATCTTCACCGAAACACGGCGGACATTTGCTTCGGATCGACTCCCAGTATTTAACCGGGGGAGCGACGCCAAAGCGCGACCGGGAAAGGGAGCACAAGACGGGGAGGGGGTTAGCCGTGTAAAAGCGGCCGGTGTAAGCGATGTGTTTCCGACACGATGGAGGGACAACACCTGCAGCCATCGGCCCACTTTCACTGAGACCCCATTTCATCGGAAAATGGCTTTCGAGCGGCAAGCCATTTTCCCCCATGCTAACATGCTAGGTTTTTTTTTTTTTTTTTTTTTTAAACCACACCAACACAACCCGCTGGCTACAGCTACATGCTACAGATAGCCGTTAAAGACAACACATACACAATAGTACGAGTCCCGTTAATGAATGTAGGCGGTGTACAAAAAAGGAGCGTTTTGTGTTTATGACGTGAAAGACGAGAGAAAGATTCGCGGGCCGCGCTAACGCTAGTTAGCACGTAGCTAGTTAGCAACCCCCCCCGCGAGGAGAAAAAGGAGGGTAAAACAGAGGTTGGAAACGGTAAACAAAAGCAACAAACAACCACAACACGGAGCTAAAGGAGTCGGTAACGGGACGGAGATGGGTGTTAAAGCACATGAAGTGTGTGTGGGTGAGCGCG
Organism: Perca fluviatilis; assembly: GCF_010015445.1. Classification (NCBI taxonomy): domain Eukaryota; kingdom Metazoa; phylum Chordata; class Actinopteri; order Perciformes; family Percidae; genus Perca; species Perca fluviatilis. The sequence continues at coordinate 36,134,410 of NC_053126.1, forward strand.
AGGACAGGTTAGCATCCCAGCAGCTAGCCCGGAGCTACACAAAGATCTCGCGGCCCCGGCCGTTGATTGAAGGAAAAAAAAAACACCCTCCTTTTCAAGCTGTTTTTCTCCGCTCCACACTTACCCCTCAATCGGCCTCTGCGCCCGCACGGTGAACGATGCGCAGCGTGGAGATGCAAAAACGTTCAAGTTTCACGGATTCGGCATGTTTGATTTTCTCCCTCTCCTCTTCAAACACCGACTTTTGGCTCTTGGCTGTTCCCCCTCTCCGCCGCCTCTCTACCGCCGATTCGACAACATACTTCCTGCCGCTGCTAGCCGGAGCGGAGGCGAAGCTGCGTTGCCTAGGACGACGACGGAATGTCCCGCCCTACTCGGCCTCTGATTGGCTAGTAGTGTGTCTGTGTGTATTTGTGTGTACGTGTGTGTTGGCTAGTATGCCGCCTTCTTTGGTTGGAATTTTTTTTTAATCTTTTTAATTGAAAAGGAATTAATTTACAATATCAAGGCATAGAAAACATTACAATAACCCCTCTCAACATACATACAAAAGGATAACTTAAAAAGTATAAAAATAAAATAAGTAAGAAATTATGAAAAAAAAAAGAAATCTTAAATATAATCTTCATGTTGCTGCTGGGGGGGACAAAAACATGTTTACTACTTCATAAGCTTGAAAGAGAGTTTTTTGTTGGTTGGATTGGTTATGTTTAGGTACGAGGAGTGTGATTGGTTAAGACTACCAGGGTAAGCCAATCAGAACCAGAGTAGGGCGGGGCATTCCTTCGCCATCCTAGAGAATGTAGATCCGCGAGCTGCAGCGCAACACTGCTGCGCGTCATCATGCGCAGAATGAGAGGAAGAAAAAAAAAACGGAAGCCACAAAAACATCCAGGTTGTTGTTTTTAACGTCACTTGTTTCTGGGGTTTATTAGAGTTTAGTAGTGGCGGGACAGATGCAGACTAGACTAGGTGCAGCTCGGCCTGTCAGCCGCGCCGATCCGGGGGGATAACCGAGCCGAGCCGAGCCAGGCTGGACCAGCAGCAGCATCATCACCATGGGGCAAATGACTCTCCGAGGTCGTTTTATCAGCTGGGAATGTGCAACCCAGTCACTGGTAGACAATCTGTGTTCCTGAGTTGTAAATATCATGATGTATTAATCCTTGTTAGTAGAGGTCCTGGGTAAGATCTGTATGCACTTCATTTAGCGGAGAATACCTCAACTGTTCTAGACTAATATGACCCCATTGAACAACGTGGGATGTGTGCCAAAATCTCTACCCGGGACAAAAGTCCTGAAAATGACCACAATAGGTGACGCTATTATCACACAACAGGTGAATGGGCCTTTTTTTCCCTCTTTATAGATATCCTCATACATTTCTACCAGTTTAATCTTCATATTAAGATAAATACTTTTTGTGTTACACTTTGTCTTAAAAATAAAATAAAATATGCAAATTAGGCAATATCTCATTAAATATTACATATAAACTCTTGAAGCTGCGTATCTTCTGAGGTGATCACAATGTTTACACTGACCGTAGTATAGTTTTTTTTTCTGGTCTGATATTTTTAATTGTGTTTCTGTAGATGTTCAGTGTGGATGTTGTGCAGGTGTGTGTGTGTGTGGGGGGGGGGGTGTCCTGTTTTGTGCTGTACTGAATGGAAAATTATAAATACAATTGTATAGTTGAAGTGTAGTTGAGGAGCTACTCCAGCATGGGATCACCAACTCTGCCTTCTTCTTGGTTGACAAAGACGGTTACTTGAGGAAGAGTGCCACATCACAACTTGGGACTGAGTTGCTGAAGTTGTGGCCACAAATAGATAAAAAAGGTCCAGATACCCCCCCGCAAACACACGCCATCATTATCGACTTCATGGCATTGGAGAGAAAGGTTTCCTTAAAGAAACTTGATCCACCCGTCAAAACATTCCATGACTTTGCTATTGCTTTGACATTTATGGTCACCAAAGCTGGAGGCAACTGTGATGAGATCCATATCGTTTTCGACACTTACAGAGAGGACAGCATCAAACAGGGAGAGAGGGAGAGAAGAGGAAAATCAAAAGACACGGTTGTCCTTGATGTGATATCACCAAACCAAAATGTTCCAGTGGTATTGGAGAACTTTGGGTCATCTTCCATTAGCAAAACTGCTTTTCAGGCATTCTATGTTGAGTGGCTGACCACCAATTCCAAAGGCACCAAACCACTATACCTTGGTACATCACCACAGGCATGGATTGTGTCAGCTGCGAGTGCTACTCCATTCCCTCGGCTCAACTGCACACACAAGGAAGCTGATGACAGGATGATGTTCCATGTGCAGCACATTTTAAGTCACCGTACAGGATCTACATCAGTGACACTGTCATCAGGTGACACAGATGTCTTTGTGTGCCTATTATACCACATAACAGTCAACTGGAGAAATCTTGGCCTCCAAGAGCTCTGGCTCATCGGCAACTCAGGAGTGAAAAGATCAATATTGCCACTTCCTGATATCTGCATAGTGCTGGGAGACGAGCTCACACAGTGTCTCCCAGCACTACACGCGCTGACTGGGTGCGATACAACCAGCAAAATATCAGCCAAACTTGCAGCTCTGAACACTGTCCGCAAACCAGACAACGCTTCTCTGATTCTCAATTTCAACTGTCCACAGCTGACAGAGAGTGCAATACAAATGGCGGAAACATTCTTGGTCAAATGTCTCAAACCATCAACGGACAAGGAGACATTTGACGACCTGCGCATTGCTGCGTTCGATAGTAATGCCCTTAAGATGGACTTTGAGAGGACCGCTTGCACCTCAACTAATGCAAGAAAACATATACAAAGAGCCTATTATCAACAGCAGCGTTGGGTCCAAGCCCCATTTACAGACGCCACCTCAACCTGAAATGCAGATGCTTATGGTTTTGTAAGAAAAGGCAGTTTATTAGTCCCTGAGATCGTAATCTCAAATCCTGAAGGTTTGCCAGATCCCTGCTCGTGTGGCAAGTGTGCACACAAGAATGGGCGTCCCTGTCGGGTAGCTGGTATCTGTTGTTGCAAGTACTGCAAATGCAAGGGAGGCAATAGTTGTAAAAATCCTATCAGTGGATGAGCTCTCATCATCCCCATACCTGGACTCTGTTGGGAACACAGGGAATAAAACTGGTGTTTGTATTTTTCACTTTAAGTTAACGTGAAAATGGTAATAGCAAGGTTGGATATAAAATGTCTGTATATTAATCAAATGCCTGTTTTCCTTCTTTTAAAAAAGTCCCTTGTTTGTATACAATTGTATTTATAATTTTCCATTCAATACAGCACAAAACAGGACATTCCCCCAACACACACAACATCCACACTGAACATCTACAGAAACACAATTAAAAATATCAGACCAGAAAAAAAAATTACACTATGTAGTCAGTGTAAACACTGTGATCACCTCAGAAAATACATAGCTTCAAGAGTTTATATGTAATATTTAATGAGATATTGCCTAATTTGCATATTTCTATTTTATTTTTAAGACAAATTGTAATACAAAAAGTATTTATCTTAATATGAAGATTAAACTGGTAGAAATGTATGTTCAATGGGGTCATATTAGTCTATAACAGTTGAGATATTCTCCGCTAAAAGAAGTGCATACAGATCTTCCCCAGGACATATGTGTTGCAACTTTTACTTTTTCTGGATTAAACGTTTTTTGTCACTTTTTTATTTTTGACATTTTGCTGTGTGTGTGTGTGTGTGTCTGTATCTGTGTATGAGTGTGTGTGTGTGTGTGTGTGTGTGTGTGTATGTGTCTGTATCTGCATGTGTGTGTGTGTGTATGTGTCTGTATCTGCGTATGTGTGTGTGTGTCTGTGTGTGTGTGATTGTCTGTGTGTCTGTGTGTGTGTGTCTGTCTGTCTGTCTGTCTGTCTGTGTGTGTGTGTGTGTGTGTGTGTGTGTGTGTGTGTGTGTGTGTGTGTGTGTGTGTGTGTGTGTGTGTGTGTGTGTGTGTGTGTGATTGTGTGTTGTTGTTAAAGTGAGATCTTCTCCCAGCTAGACATGCCTCCATCTAGTCCTGGCTCTTCCCCAAGACCTACCATCAACCCCACCAGACTCCATGTAAATAATCAGGACTTTTAGTGTGTATAGAGCCAGCATATCTCCACCAGACTCCATGTAAATAATCAGGACTTTTAGCGTGTATAGAGCCAGCATATCTCCACCAGACTCCATGTAAATAATCAGGACTTTTAGCGTGTATAGAGCCAGCATATCTCCACCAGACTCCATGTAAATAATCAGGACTTTTAGCGTGTATAGAGCCAGCATATTTCCACCAGACTCCATGTAAATAATCAGGACTTTTAGTGTGTATAGAGCCAGCATATTTCCACATGTAAATGTAAATTTCGGGGCTGTTTCATGTTAAACTAAAAGGATCTTACTCTTTAACTAAAAGGTCTTTCTCTGTAGGGATCCATCCCATAATGTTGTCAGACACTTAGAATAATAATGTGAGTCTGTCAGCAGCAACAACAGAACGTTTAGTGGACTCAAAGGCTACGTTCACACCGCAAGTCTTAATGCCTAATTCCGATTTTTTGCTCAGATCCGATTTTTTATGTGGCTGTTCACATTACCTTTTAAAATGTGGCCTATATCAGATTTCAGTGTGAACTGTTTGCGGTTTTGAAATGACCCGCATGCGCAAAAGAACAATAACAATGACATCAGACGCAGCACGCTGTTGCACTAAAGTTAGGGAGGTTATGGAGGAAGTCAGCATTTTGGCTTTTATTTCAAAACGTTTGTGTAACGGCAGCCATAACATTGATGAGCAGGTGCTGAGGAGGAGAAGAATGAAGAGACAAATCGGCTGTTTTGGTGTTTTGTGGGGTTATGGCTGCAAATTCACTACAGAGGTCTGTGTGACCGGACCACCGATTTGCACATCAGGACCGCTACGGGCCTCCACTAGAGTTTCCTCTGGCTTCGCCCTCGCACGCGCTCACGCTCCACCTCCCCAGCGGTGCGGGTGACATGGGCCGGTAGTCCGCCTGACCCCGAGGGACCGGGATCCCACCTCAGACGGCCCGGTCCTCACTTTCATTACGCCACGGGCGACCCTCTGACTCACGAGCGCGTTAAACTCCTTGGTCCGTGTTTCAAGACGGGTCGGGTGGGTTGCCGACGACGCCTTTTTACGTGAGCCGATCCTCGCCCTGGTGATGCGACGCGGTTGGGGCACACGGAGGACAGTCCGCCCAGGTTGACAGCTGCACTGGGAGCAGGCGGCCCCGCCCCTCCCCGTGAGGAGAGAGGGCACAGCGAGGGTTATTTAGGTAAAAGTCGCATCAAATCCGCCTTGGTTGTTCACACTGCGGCCGCATTGAAAAAAATCAGATCTGGGTCGGATTCAGGACCACATGTGGAAGTGGCCTGAATCTGATTTGAAAAAATCAGATCTGGGCTAGATCTGAGTGTTCACACTACTTCTGAAGAAGCCTGACCTGGTCACTTGACCCCAAAAAAATCGGATTTGGGCCACTTTTGCCTGCAGTCTGAACGTAGCCTAACTGCTGCTGAACATTAGTCCTGTAGGGTTACATTACAGCTTGGTTCTGGTTTAATACTGGACCAGTTTCAGAGATTGTTGTTCCATCAGACACACAAACATGGAGAACATAGGGTCCAGGTTTAAATAAACCCTGAAGTTACCCTTTAAAGTCTAAAACAGCAAAGAAAAAAAGGCCAAACATTCATTTAAAATATAGAAAGTGGTCGTCAATTCCAACTGTAGTTTGTGCTTTTTATTCAAACAAATCAGAATATTCACATGTTTAGTTACAAAAAACAAGGAGAGAGTTTTTAGTTAGTAATTCTTTTATTAGTTTCTTGTTACATTATCTCCATCTCGTGGTCGGATCAAGAACAACAGAGTTACACTGAGCTGGAACAGACTGCAGCAACTCAACAGTTACAATGACAGAATATTATATTTATTATTTTTGGGATGTTTAGATCTTAAAGTTTCCTTCTTTATTAACCAGCTTCTGCAGGTTCTCTCTTACACCGCTGAAGTAACGCTTGATGTCACTCTTCTGACTCATGTATCTGTGATCATAATAAGCCTTAACATATTCAGGAAAGTACAATTCGCGATAACAAGACATGTGATACTGGGTCTTTAAATCATCATCCCACAGACATCCACCTTCCAGATAACTAGGTAGAACTGAGTATCTCACGCTGCACTTCCCCTCAACCATTTCCCTGTGCTTGTTGAACAGCGTGTCCAGGTCTCTCAGGTAAGTAGAGAGGAGACGCTCCACAGGGTCGCAGGTTTGAGTCCCTCCGAGTCTCACCAGGTGAATCAGCATCTGGATGTGGAAGGCTGCCCCGTTCACCCAGGCCTTCAGAGCCTGAGACGACATGTGGCCGTCCCTCACCATGGAGTTCCTCAGCTTGGTGAGGGCGGTGCTCAGCTGGACCTCGATCCGTCTGATGTCAGTCACCAGTTCGTGGTCGTTGTTGATGTGCATCACGCATCTCTTCAGGCACTCGTCGATCTGATCCCAGACCTCGGAGGCCTTCTCCTCAGCAAACATGCTCCGCAGAGCGTCCTTCATGCTTTCCTCAGGTGGTCTCAAGGAAACCAAGTCGATGTAGATGGCGATGACCAGCGCTCCGAGGCCCGCCAGTGCAGGAGCTGGTGCCAAGTCGGCCAGTTTATCCACCAGGCTCTTGATCCGGCCATTAACGGAGCCGCCCACCTCCCTTTTCCTCTTCTCGTAGTGTTGTCTCAGATTGTCTGAAGACGACAGACCTGTGAACATCACAATGTTCTTGTTGACTCTCAGATTTGGATCCTTTCCGTCATTGAGTTGTTCCACAAAACGTTTCCTTTCTTTCTCACGCCTCTCATGACTAATCACATCACCCATCTTCTTGTTTTCAGGATCAGATCAAAGATGGAGGTTGTTGTTCTCTGTGTAACGCTGCAACACACAAAACTGACACACAGTGAACATGTTCATCCAACTGGAGAAAATGGACCAAAATACTTAGAAAGTGATGCCAACAAATAACTGGACTATCTGAGAGGACTAAGGAGGAAACTATTCACATGGCTGAAACTGATAATGTGTTGAAACTGTAATTAAAATAAATTACATGGATGTACAGTACATGATGTAAACTGATGCTGCGTTCCCGTAACTTACTCCCCGTGAACTGGTACCAGATGGTTATACTCCCAGTTACAGCTTTAGACGTCACACACACATCAACCACAATGGCGACCCCTGTTGATGCTGTACAGACGCCGGTGATTAACAGTGAGAAATAGAAATAAATAGACATAAATAGGCAACGTAAAGTAATTCTGCACATTTTAATCAAAATAATACACATATGATTGTGTACTACTACAGGTTATGTTTATTAAATGAAGCCCAAAATATGTCAGCGACAACAAATGGCTAGTATCAGCTAGCGCTAGATAACGTCAACAGTAGGTAGCCGCTAGCTAACGTTGATGTTAGGTAACCGCTAGCTAACGTTGACATTAGTTAGCCGCCAGTGTAACGTGTTACGTAAGGGATAATGTAGAGCGAGGCGGTTGTTCTAGAGAATACAACCCCGACAGGGTGATCAGGTCTTGAATCAGCCTGAAGGGGTTGTATTAACTATAACAACCGCCTCGCTCTACATTATCCCGCTTATTACATGGCTACTTACAAAATGAATCAATAATTTGACACAAATTTTTATTTTATTTATTTAAATACGATTGTATTGCTTCCTCTAAAGAAAATAGTCCGTTCAGTCTCTACAGTTGGAATCCTGCGTCGATAACAGCGTAAACTCGTTTAATGCAACCCTTCATCTATTACTCAACACCACCTTACGGGCTGTGGTAGTAGCCGTATATTTTATGGGGTGCTGCCGTGGTGAACAAATTACCCAGCTGCTGTTTTAATCACTGCAGCAATTGACACAACATTAGCTGACGCATTGTAGTGAGCTAGCGGGATATTAGCTGCTCTAATTCACATTATACTGAACATTTCCGTTGACGGTGAAGTGAGACGAGGTGAATGGCTTCTTTGGGAATATTTATGTTGACGTTTATGTCCTCATTCATCTCGTTTCCTTTTTGCACAGCCGCTGCGTGTTGACACACCTGTAACATAAACATGTTGCAATGTAAGCTAACTAATTAGCGTTGTTGTTCCTGCGGCTGTTACTGCTTAGTGATCATAGACCGTATCTAAAGATATAGCGATCATAGACCGTATATAAAGATGTAGTGATCATAGACCGTATATAAAGATGTAGTGATCATAGACCGTATATAAAGATGTAGAGATCATAGATGTAGTGATCATAGACCGTATGTAAAGATGTGGCGATCATACACCGTATATAAAGATGTGGTGATCATAGACCGTATATAAAGATGTAGAGATCATAGACCGTATATAAAGATGTAGTGATCATAGACCGTATATAAAGATGTAGAGATCATAGACTGTATATAAAGATGTAGAGATCATAGACCGTATATAAAGATGTAGTGATCATAGACCGTATATAAAGATGTAGAGATCATAGACCGTATATAAAGATGTGGTGATCATAGACCGTATATAAAGATGTAGAGATCATAGACCTTATATAAAGATGTAGTGATCATAGACCGTATATAAAGATGTAGTGATCATAGACCGTATATAAAGATGTGGTGATCATAGACCGTATATAAAGATGTAGTGATCATAGACCGTATATAAAGATGTAGAGATCATAGACCGTATATAAAGATGTAGAGATCATAGACCGTATATAAAGATGTAGAGATCATAGACCGTATATAAAGATGTAGAGATCATAGACCGTATAAAAAGATGTAGTGATCATAGACCGTATATAAAGATGTGGTGATCATAGACCGTATATAAAGATGTAGAGATCATAGACTGTATATAAAGATGTAGAGATCATAGACCATATATAAAGATGTAGAGATCATAGATGTAGAGATCATAGACCGTATATAAAGATGTAGCGATCATAGACCGTATATAAAGATGTAGTGATCATAGACCGTATATAAAGATGTAGAGATCATAGATATAGAGATCATAGACCGTATATAAAGATGTAGCGATCATAGACCGTATATAAAGATGTAGAGATCATAGACCGTATATAAAGATGTAGAGATCATAGACCGTATATAAAGATGTGGTGATAGGCGCTGACCAGATCTGCTGTCATCGCTTGAATTGGAGGACAGAAGTTGCCCCACATTTCCCCACTTTTTGCCACAGCCGATAAATTATCTGGACTTCTTTCAGCGGATTGATTGATAGCTGTCCTCCAGAGTGAACAGAACTGCATCCATGGCAACGCTTTGCTTTTGCATGGCAACGGTGTGTTATACTTAGCGGAGTTAACCACACACATCGCTCTGTTGCAGCGTAATTTTTTTTATTTAACCTTTCCGCTCCCGCCCGCTCCCGTTGATTTCTATGCTCGATCCGTCCCGATCACATTACCAACAGTGATATTGACTCCCGTACCGCGGAACATTTTTCACCCTCTACTGGAGACGGGCTCATACATACAGCAGACTGCTGTGGACTTGTGTCGGTCGAAAAGGAGGCTGCATGTGTCTACGACAATGCACGGACCAACGTGGCTGTGTGACCGCTACAATTCAATACAGACATTATATTGTTTTCCATGGTGGCCACACGGAATTTTCACACATTCAGTGCCACCACCACGTAATGAGCTGTTACCAGTTCGTGATCATTTCACGGGATTCTGTGAGACCAGGCTGGTCTGTGAGTAGAGAATCCAGTCTGCAGTGGAGTTCAGACACTTCACTGATAAACCAGAGATGGGCAAAGATAGTTTTTGTATGATTAATTTCAGTCTCTGCCAGAGACGCCTGCTTTTAAAAGTAACGAGTAACGTGAAAAGTTACTTTCCATAGGGGGTAACTAAGTAAAGTAACGGATTACTTTTTTAAGAACTAACTAGTAACGAGCAAACACTACTTTTTAAAAGTAACTTCCCCAACACCGGTAGCCGCTAGCTAACATTAACATTAACTAGCTAACATTAGCATTAACTAGCTAACGTTAACATTAGCGCTAACCTTAACGTTAGCTAGCCTTAACGTTAGCTAGCCTTACCTGAACCCTGCCAACAGCACAATGTTTAGCTAGCCAGCTTGTAACTTTGCCTGGAACGCTACCAAGTCGTGAGTCGTGACTTGAAGTCGTAACTTACGGGCTAAAAATTGTGTCTGGAACGCAGCATGAATAATTACCGCAAATATAAACACCAAACTGCTTTGCTAGCTCTATCCTGTTCTAACTAAGATATCTAACCTGTACGTCTGTGAGATAGCGCCGTCACCAGCACAGCTGACCAAAAACATTTCACTTCAGAGCATTGTAACAAATAAGTGGTTTAATCCGATGAATGACTTTATAAACTAGTTGGAGAGCTGTGGTTCCTGACTTACATGAATACAAATGATTTTAAACCGTTTTTTATTTCAACTCCGTAATGTTGACACAGAAATGGCGAATGGCGAGCACGTTCTAAATGTTTTGTTGACCAATCAGATTGTCCGGATGGATCTACTTGTTGTATAATCATTCATTAATGATTAACCACTCAGTATGATGCATCACTTTATTTCCACAATGTTTTACTTATGGTAGTCAATGCTTAACTAATCATTCGTTAATGATTAACCACTCAGTATGATGGGCCCCTCAGCTGTCAGGGGCCCTCAGCAGCCACTAAGTCTCCTCCCCCCCCTCAGCTGGCTCTGGTCCATCTAGAAAGGCTTTTGAAGCCTCTTACTATTGGCTGTTTAGTACCGATCACTCTCAGTGCTAGATCAATGTCATTTACCTCAGAGAGAAATTCTGAAGAATATCTGCAAGCATCAAATAGGGTATTTTTGAATCAGCCAATCAGCATGAAGAGACCTTTCTACTGTCCAGTTAAACAGCGAGACATCACAATGTGATCAAAGTGATCCTGATTATCAGACATTTACAGATTCCTCTGCTAGGATTCTCACCTGCTGAACTCTTCAGGTCAACCTATAGACTCTCTCCACCTCCGTGTGTCGAGTAAACACTGGCAGAGACCAAGCTGCTCTTCTCTTTTCTTCCTCTTCAGTCCGTCTGGGTGTGTGCATCTGATCCGACGCCAGTAGCGCAAAAAGTGGGTATACGCTATATGCGGCGCAAAGGGTCGCAGCACCGTGGGGGCGCCAAAGCGATGGTAAAAAAAAAAAAAAAAGTTAAAAATATTTGTTTTGGTGTTTTCTTTATGTAGCTGCTTTTGTGCGTTTCTAAATCATTTCTCTATTTCCTCAATGTTATCATATAACATTGTAGAGGACTAACAGGCTTGAGTAGGCGCCCTGTCTCATAAGATTCCATCATAGATGAGAAGAGGGAGCGGGGAGCGCTCCCATTTATATATGTCAATGGGCGCTCCCTACTATGGCCACGCCAAGACCCGGGCTATTGAAGGACGCAGGTCTTGGCGTGGCCATAGTAGGATTCGTAATATCGCGAGCGGGGGCGCCGTGAGCGCTGAGCGAACAGGTACAGTAGTGAGTAGTCGTCTGTGGAAAAAGATGGATAAAGCAAAAAAGCTGTCGGTGGCTAAAAATAGAAAAAGAAAGATGGAAAAGGAGATAGCATGTCAATGGATGCAACAGCAGTTAAATACGATGGTGAAAGGCAACAGGTAGGATTTAAAGTGCGACGTCTGTGCTTGGAGGCATGCAAATATTCATGCTAGTCAACAGACTAGCTAGCGTTTGCTAACACTAGCAGTAGCAGCCAAATGAGGGTTTACAGCTAGCTTAGAATATGCAGACCTGAGGTTGCTGAGCTGAAAACTGGAAAATATAAGGTAGCATGTACAATAAATGACAATAATCTGGAAAACATAACTAATGCTATAACTCTGGTTTACCATGGAATCATTAATAGATTTGGTGTTACCATTAGCTGTCAGACATACAGGCCAATCTGTTGACCAACCTATTCACTGTGTCCTTTTTGGGGAAAAAACAGTGCAGACAGAGATGGAAAATATAACAATTAGCCTATGTCTGACAGCAGGGTCGTAGTAAACATATCAGAACGGGGGGCACACTTATTTATTTATTTATATGGTTGTTGTTTTTTTTGGGGGGGGGGGAACCAAAATTGTTGCTGCATACCCCTCTGACACTGGGTAGTTGCCAATTGGAAATGTGATTTCCCCCTTACCTGTCCTGAGGGGAAGGGCTAAGCATTGCTGTTTGTTACTCACCTGTGTTCAGTGTTGGACCCAAGACTGTGTGTGTGTGTGTGTGTGTGTGTGTGTGTGTGTGTGTGTGTGTGTGTGTGTGTGTGTGTGTGTGTCTGTGTGTTGTTGTGACCTTTTCCCAGGTGGACGTGCCTCCATCTAGTCCTGGCTCTTCCCCGAGACCTTCTACCACCAAACTCCACCAGACTCCATGTAAATAATCAGGACTTTTAGCGTGTATACAGCCAGCATATTTCCACCACACTCCATGTAAATAATCAGGACTTTTAGCGTGTATAGAGCCAGCATATTTCCACCAGACTACATGTAAATAATCATTACTTTCAGTGTGAATAGAGCCAGCTATTTCCACCAGACTCCATGTAAATAATCAGGACTTTTAGCGTGTATAGAGCCAGCATATCTCCACCAGACTCCATGTAAATAATCAGGACTTTTAGCATGTATAGAGCCAGCATATTTCCACCAGACTCCATGTAAATAATCAGGACTTTTAGCATGTATAGAGCCAGCATATCTCCACATGTAAATGGGTGAATTAAGGGTTTATTTCAACCAAACCAGAGTGGTGATTGTTGGAACAGTGGAAAGATGAACCAAGATGGCTTTTGATAGTTTTATTTAGTTTCTGTCTGTCTGTGTTTTACAATGATAAAAGTCCTGATTATTTACATGGAGTCTGGTGGAGTTTGGTGATGGTGATTTTGGGGCTGTTTCATGTTAAACTAGAAGGATCTTACTCTTGAAATAAAAAGGTCTATCTCTGTAGGGATCCATCCCATAATGTAGCCAGACACTTAGAATAATAATATTTTCAATAAACATTCATTCAAATATGGAAGGTGGTCGTCATTTCCCACTTTATTTTGTGCTTTTTATTCAAACAAATCTGAATATTTTTAGTGTATTTACAAAAAAAAACAGAGCGAGTCTTTAGTTAGTAATTCGTAATTCGTTTCTTGTCACATTATCTCCATCTGGTGGTCGTATCAACAACAACAGAGTTACACTGAGCTGGAACAGACTGCAGGTCCTGGTATTAAACCATTAATGATGGCTGCATTCCACTTAGGAGAGGTCCTGGTATTAAACCATTACTGATGGCTGCATTCCACTTAGGAGAGGTCCTGGTATTAAACCATTAATGATGGCTGCATTCCACTTAGGAGAGGTCCTGGTATTAAACCATTACTGATGGCTGCATTCCACTTAGGAGAGGTCCTGGTATTAAACCATTACCGATGGCTGCATTCCACTTAGGAGAGGTCCTGGTATTAAACCATTACCGATGGCTGCATTCCACTTAGGAGAGGTCCTGGTATTAAACCATTAATGATGGCTGCATTCCACTTAGGAGAGGTCCTGGTATTAAACCATTACTGATGGCGGCATTCCACTTAGGAGAGGTCCTGGTATTAAACCATTACTGAAGGCTGCATTCCACTTAGGAGAGACCCTGGTATTAACCCTTGTGTGGTCCTTCGGGTCCCAGTGACCCGAAGGACAACACAAGGATTATGTACTTCCCTTTACTTTGTTGAGAATTGCTCTCTAAACCCTGTTTCTTGTAAAGTAAGTAAGTAAAGTTTATTTCTAGAACACATTTAAACACAGTTTAAGCTGACCAAAATGCTGTACAAACAAGAACTAAGGTGCTGTATTAACCCTTGTTTAGAGAGCAATTCTCAACAAAGTAAACGGAAGTACATAATCCTTGTGTTGTCCTTCGGGTCACTGGGACCCGAAGGACAACACAAGGGTTAAACCATTACTGAAGGCTGCATTCCACTTAGGAGAGACCCTGGTATTAAACCATTACTGATGGCTGCATTCCACTTAGGAGAGGTCCTGGTATTAAACCATTACTGATGGCTGCATTCCACTTAGGAGAGACCCTGGTATTAAACCATTAATGATGGCTGCATTCCACTTAGGAGAGACCCTGGTATTAAACCATTAATGATGGCTGCATTCCACTTAGGAGAGGCCCTGGTATTAAACCATTACTGAAGGCTGCATTCCACTTAGGAGAGACCCTGGTATTAAACCATTAATGATGGCTGAATTCCACTTAGGAGAGACCCTGGTATTAAACCATTAATGATGGCTGAATTCCACTTAGGAGAGACCCTGGTATTAAACCATTACTGAAGGCTGCATTCCACTTAGGAGAGGTCCTGGTATTAAACCATTACTGATGGCTGCATTCCACTTAGGAGAGACCCTGGTATTAAACCATTAATGATGGCTGCATTCCACTTAGGAGAGGTCCTGGTATTAAACCATTACTGATGGCTGCATTCCACTTAGGAGAGACCCTGGTATTAACCCATTAATGATGGCTGCATTCCACTTAGGAGAGGTCCTGGTATTAAACCATTAATGATGGCTGCATTCCACTTAGGAGAGGTCCTGGTATTAAACCATTAATGATGGCTGCATTCCACTTAGGAGAGGTCCTGGTATTAAACCATTAATGATGGCTGCATTCCACTTAGGAGAGACCCTGGTATTAAACCATTAATGATGGCTGCATTCCACTTAGGAGAGACCCTGGTATTAAACCATTAATGATGGCTGCATTCCACTTAGGAGAGACCCTGGTATTAAACCATTACTGATGGCTGCATTCCACTTAGGAGAGGTCCTGGTATTGTGCATGCTGACTCACTGAAATATCTTACTGGGACACTTGATGGAACTGAGCCATCGTTAAGATTATCAATCTCAGCTGTGCTTTTCCTACTATGACAAGTCACCATGTCTGCTGTGAAAAAGGTCCATAAGATTGTATTGTTTTTTTTTAAATATTGCTGCACGTAAAAAAAATCAAACAAATTGCTGCACGTTGTACGTGAGAATTTATACAATAAAAATACCAATAATGAAAAAATTGTGTTTTATGCTAAGCACTTTGATTTGCCTTGTCGCAGAAAAATCCTAGGCCTATACAAACAAACTGCAGTTGAGGGTTTAGAACTACAGCCTAATGGCTTATTGGACTAATGGGAATTTGTTTTGACTTGTAGGCTACTGTTGTGAAAAACTAAAAATGAACTAATTACAAAGAGAAGCATTTTTCATTTTATTTTCCATGCATAGTTATTTAAAAACGCAATTTTCTAATTTTGCGGTTGATGACTGTTAATAGCAAAGACTAAAGGGAAAAAAACATGAGCATATTTATGTGTGGGACTTAGTTTGATTTAACATCACACTGCATTATTAGTTGTTTTAAATAAATGACTTTTTGAAATAACAATTTATGGTAGGCCTAACATATTAATTATTATATTCAGAAGATGATCCTCATATCAATCACCATGGTTACAGTACAGCTTGTAGCTATAACCTTTGTAGCCTTTACTGAGATTACCTTTTCAAAATTAAGAAGAGACAAGTTTTTAAGGTCCCATGACATGGTGCTCTTTGGATGCTTTTATATAGACCTTAGTGGTCCCCTAATACTGTATCTGAAGTCTCTTTTATATAGACCTTAGTGGTCCCCTAATACTGTATCTGAAGTCTCTTTTATATAGACCTTAGTGGTCCCCTAATACTGTATCTGAAGTCTCTTTCATATAGACCTTAGTGGTCCCCTAATACAGTATCTGAAGTCTCTTTTATATAGACCTTAGTGGTCCCCTAATACTGTATCTGAAGTCTCTTTTATATAGACCTTAGTGGTCCCCTAATACAGTATCTGAAGTCTCTTTTATATAGACCTTAGTGGTCCCCTAATACTGTATCTGAAGTCTCTTTTATATAGTCCTTAGTGGTCCCCTAATACTGTATCTGAAGTCTCTTTTATATAGACCTTAGTGGTCCCCTAATACTGTATCTGAAGTCTCTTTTATATAGGCCTTAGTGGTCCCCTAATACTGTATCTGAAGTCTCTTTTATATAGACCTTAGTGGTCCCCTAATACTGTATCTGAAGTCTCTTTTATATAGACCTTAGTGGTCCCCTAATACTGTATCTGAAGTCTCTTTCATATAGACCTTAGTGGTCCCCTAATACAGTATCTGAAGTCTCTTTTATATAGACCTTAGTGGTCCCCTAATACTGTATCTGAAGTCTCTTTCATATAGACCTTAGTGGTCCCCTAATACTGTATCTGAAGTCTCTTTCATATAGACCTTAGTGGTCCCCTAATACAGTATCTGAAGTCTCTTTTTATATAGACCTTAGTGGTCCCCTAATACTGTATCTGAAGTCTCTTTTATATAGGCCTTAGTGGTCCCCTAATACTGTATCTGAAGTCTCTTTCATATAGACCTTAGTGGTCCCCCAATACTGTATCTGAAGTCTCTTTTATATAGACCTTAGTGGTCCCCTAATACTGTATCTGAAGTCTCTTTTATATAGACCTTAGTGGTCCCCTAATACTGTATCTGAAGTCTCTTTCCCGAAATTCAGCTTTGGTGCAGAATTCCAGCCACTAGAGCCAGTCCCACAATGAGCTTTCCTTAGGATGTGCCATTTCTGTGTCTGTAGCTATTGAGGAGGAGAGAGGGAGTGGCAAGGTGGATGGTGGGTGTGTGGCCTTGACCAACTGCTACTTTTCTCGTTTGAAAGCCATGATGTCTCTCTCTCATGGGTTGGCCAAATTCTCTGGGCGGGCAAAGCAGAGAAAGGGGAGGTAACCTTGCTTGTTATGACCTCATAAGAAGCAGATTCCAAAACGGCTCATCTGAGCTTTCATTTTCTTAAAGGCAGAGCAGGATACCCAGGGCTCGGTTTACACCTATCACCATTTCTAGCCACTGGGGGACCATAGACAGGCTGGGGGAACTCATATTAATGTTAAAAAACCTCATAAAGTGAAATTATCATGCCATGGGACCTTTAAGAAAGCATTTTCAGGAAATTAAAAGGATAAGCAGATTTTTGCTGAGGTTTTTGTTCACAGAGATGTATATAGCTTTGTATGGGTATGTGTACACAACATGTTTTTTTGGCATTTTCAACCTATATACTGCACATAGACACAAGTACTTTTGCATATTCTGCTAAAATAGAGACCAGAATGTGGTTCCATACCAACAATCTCATTCAACCATTTCACAAACTGAGGAGTTGGTTGTGACATGGGTCAGAGGGTATCAGAGGTCATAAATGATGAACCAATCCATCGGCTCTGCTCCTACAGGCACCTTGGTGTGTATATGGACAACACCTTTGGCTGGAAGGCCCCGGTTCAAAGTGTGTGTTATCATTTAGAGCAGACACGGTGAATCAGAGGGTTTATGTTATACAAGGCTGCATTACAGAGCATATTAATATGTCAGCAATATCTAAAAACATATCATTTAAAGCTTGCTTGTCAGGGGAGCACATAGAATATGGTCTGATCAATCTTTATTCTCCATGCCAAGTAGCTCTTATCCTCTGGCAGAAGATATGGGTACCCTAATGTAAACTAAATAATTCTAAACTATAGCCCTAATTTGGACCTACCTCAATTAAAACTTTAAAACCTGCTGTTACAGAAGGTGCTACACACATAGGACCAGCTGTTATAGAAGGTACAACACACATAGGACCAGCTGTTATAGAAGGTACTACACACATAGGACCAGCTGTTCTAGAAGGTACTACACACATAGGACCAGCTGTTCTAGAAAGCTCTGGACCTCAGCTGTCATGTAGATATGGTCTCCAAAGTTTACCCACTGTTAGCACTGTCAAATATGGTAATAAGCTATTTTCACCTATTTAACGATTCAATTCTTTTAAATCTGATGACACCAGTGTGTTCCACATCCTAAAAAACCCAGGGTGTATCCAAAATTCTACACTACCAACTTCTAATTATGAGAAATATACCAATATATTTAACAATTCCCACTATAGACGCGGCCCATAATCTGTTACAAAGCTTGAGCACTTGTAGTTCTTCCGGGATGGGTAATGTTCTGTCTTATTTACTGTAATATTTCACCGGTAATAAGACCAAAATAATATAATTAAAATAAAGAAATGCATACCATGATAACAGCTAAATGTTGATAGATTTGGCGTTATAGTTTTAAAAATATCAATAAACAACAAAGCAATCCAGCTTCCCTGGCCGGAATAGACCGAAGTAATAACATTAAAAGAAATACATATAAACCGTGATGAGATCTGGTGAATAAATGGTGATTAAAACAGCGGTTATTGGGCTAAAAATATTTAGAAAAAGTGACCCCAACACGTAAATATTCACAATAACGTGATGGTATCACGTTTTAATAGATTTAATTTTGTGATGCCATCACGAACTGACGTGAGACTGGGTTGATTCTTGGATATTTAGATGTTAAAGTTTCCTTCTTGATTCCTGCAGGTTGTCTCTTACGTCGCAGAAGTAACGCTTGATGTCACTCGTCTGCCCGCGGTATCTGTTTTCGTAATAAGCCTCAAAGTATTCTTCAAAGCTGCCATTACCATTAATAATATAATCTAACTTTAAATCATCATCCTTCAGAAATTTGTAAAGCACTGGAATATCCCAAGATACAAGCTCCTTCACATAGCACTTCCCCTTGACCATTTCCCTGTGCTTGATGAACAGCGTGTCCAGGTCTCCCAGGTAAGTCGAGAGGAGACGCTCCACAGGGTCGCAGGTTTGAGTCCCTCCGAGTCTCACCAGGTGAATCAGCATCTGGATGTGGAAGGCTGCCCCGTTCACCCAGGCCTTCAGAGCCTGAGACGACATGTGGCCGTCCCTCACCATGGAGTTCTTCAGCTTGGTGAGGGCGGTGCTCAGCTGGACCTCGATCCGTCTGATGTCAGTCACCAGTTCGTGGTCGTTGTTGATGTGCATCACGCATCTCTTCAGGCACTCGTCGATCTGATCCCAGACCTCGGAGGCCTTCTCCTCGAGAAACACGCTCCGCAGAGCGTCCTTCGTGCTTTCCTCAGGTGGCCTCGAGGAAGCTGAGTCGATGATGATGGCGATGACCAGCGCCTCGAGGCCCACCCATGCAGGAGCTGGTGTCAAGTTGGCCAGTTTATCCACCAGGCTCTTGATCCAGTCTGCAGCATACGGACTGATTAAGTCATTAACGGAGCCGCCCGCCTCCATTTTCCTCTTCGTAGTGTTGTCTCAGATTGTCTGAAGATGACAGACCTGTGAACATCACAATGCTCTTGTTGACTCTCAGATCTGGAGCCTTTCCGTCGTTTTTGATTAGTTCCACAAAACCTTCAAAATCTTTCCTACACTCCTCCCTCCCTTCCTCCAGCAGACGGCTATTCAAATCACCCATCTTCTTGTTTTTAGGATCAGACCAAAGATGGAGGTTGTTGTTCTCTGTGTAACGCTGCAACACACAAAACTGAAATACAGTGAACATGTTCATCCAACTGGAGAAAATGGACCAAAATACTTACAAAATATGGGGTCTGTTAGCTTTAGCCTCAGTCTGTTAGCTTTAGTCTCAGTATGTTAGCTTTAGTCTCAGTATGTTAGCTTTAGCCTCAGTCTGTTAGCTTTAGTCTCAGTATGTTAGCTTTAGCCTCAGTCTGTTAGCTTTAGTCTCAGTATGTTAGCTTTAGCCTCAGTCTGTTAGCTTTAGTCTCAGTCTGTTAGCTTTAGCCTCAGTCTGTTAGCTTTAGTCTCAGTCTGTTAGCTTTAGCCTCAGTCTGTTAGCTTTAGTCTCAGTCTGTTAGCTTTAGCCTCAGTCTGTTAGCTTTAGTCTCAGTCTGATAGCTTTAGCCTCGGTCTGTTAGCTTTAGTCTCAGTCTGATAGCTTTAGCCTCGGTCTGTTAGCTTAAGCATCAGTCTCTTAGATACCTGATTTTTTAGGCATCCAGTAGCTTAGACAACCATAACACAACAAATGCACACACATATATCTCACATACATAAAAATCACACAGAAATGTAAAGAGTTAACATTAGTGAAGTGATTACAGAGGTGTGGTAATGACCATGAGGAGGTGCTACGGTAGAGCGTGTGCAGCATGGTGTGCAGTGGTGGATGCATGGGTGGATGTCGGTACACGATCCGTTCTGCACATGCGCAAAATGTTCGCGCATGCGCTGTTGTACGAGGAATTCTTTTTATTTTATTTTTTTTTTTTATTGACAAAAGCACCAACATACAAAACTCTCGTTGGGGAAAGATATACATGCTTACATACAATACAAATGTTGTCAATGTACAAGAAGAATTACCTGAGAAAAGAAACAACGAAGAATAAAACAAAAAGGGGGACCTGCTTAAAATACACAAATCAAAAGCAAAAAGGCTAGAGAAAGTAAAATTAACATTTAGAGCGGTACACAAGGAGACTAATCAAAACAGTAATTTCCTAGATATGTCACTACACATTTTCCTTGCAATTTTAGTAGATTTGATCTTTTTCAGTGAGGAAAAAAACAATTTAAAGTCATTTATAAAACAAACAAAGGAAGGTTTAGAAGATCTCCACTTACTGCAATGAATATGATATTTACCCATTAGAATAATCATGTTGACTAAGTCTGATATTGAAGAATCTATATTATCCATATAAAAGAGGATGTGTGGCAAGGTCAGAGTAGGGATATTATCCATTGATAGGTTTGGTATGTGTGCATGCAAATGTTTAAATGTATCTTATCTATTCTAAGGAGTTTCTAGAGACCAGTCAGTTTAAGATGATATGGTCTCATAGTGAAGCCTAACTTAGAATGTGTGAATCTATTATGAGTTTGGGTACAACTTTCACACAGAGGAATCGGAGCCAGGAATGTGGGAATCTATTAGGAGCATCGGCCATAAAAGGTGTAGTTTAAGAGTAAAACTTGTGTGCTGAAATAGATGTCTCATGCTGTGTAAGCACAAAAAGAGTTTAAAAGGTATTCACTATGATGTACATGTGGTTCATCCTTGGGCAGACGTGTCTGTATGCTCATGGTTGTCCCAGTGTCATGAAAGTTTGTTCACTGTTTGAATAAAGCTGCACTTGATTTGTAATCATCGGACTGGTCGTCATCTCTGAGGTCTCCCTACATCATTTCTGAATCATCACCAGATATCATCCATCTTTAGTGACAGCCAATTATATATCTCAGACCAGAAGCTGTTGGACACGGGGCAAAAAAAGAACATGTGATCCAGAGTCTCATCAGCCACCTCACAAAAAACACAAGGGTCAACATCAAATTTGAATCTTCTTTTAAGAAAGTCAGCGACCGGATATATCTTGTAGATTATTTTAAAGTGAGTCTCTTTGACTTTTGGGGAAACGGGCCATTTAATGAATTTAAAATGTGCTTGTTCAATGGACAATGCATCCATGTTCGGAACCTGTACACACAATCCTCTGTTATACCCAAAACATAATTTAGATTTCAAAGCATCACTAATATATTTATTATAACATTTATTGTCAAATAAAGTACAATCATTAATGACTAAATTTGGTAAAGTTGGTAAGGGTCTTGTTCTTGCATATAACAATGTGTTTTGAATTAACTGTAATAATGGAACAGGTATTGCTTTACAGATCTTATTGTATTCTTTATATGTACAGTTTAGACTATATTTGTCTAAAAAAGCTTTATATTCCAAAAAGTTACCATTATCATCTATAATATCATTCACAAATACAATGCCCTTTTCATACCAATCATACCTGAACAATGATTTCCTATTGATTATAATGACCCTATTGTTCCATAAGGTGGATCCATGTGGAGAAAAGTTATGGGTAAATATCATTTTCCAATATTGGAGAACTTGTTTGTGGAAGTTTGACAACTTAACAGGAATTTTGGTCACCTCAAAATCACATTGCAGAAGAAAACCAAGCCCCCCTACTTTCTTAAATAGATGTCTAGGTATGTGAAACCACATAGAATCTGGTTGTGATAGATATGTTTTCAACCAGTTAATCTTAAAGGTCCCAAACATTGATTCAAAGTCCAATGCTTTAATACCACCCATATCATACTCTTTAACCAGCTGTGATTTCTTAATATAATAGGTTCTGTTTTTCCATAGGAATTGGAAAACAATTGAATTGGCTTTCTTAACATTACCGGAAGAAACATACGGGGAGTGACATGGATAAATTACTTTGGAAATACCTTCTGATTTAGACAGAGTGACTCTACCAAAGATAGTGAGATCTCTTGTAAGCCAGCAACTCAAAGATTTCTTCATATCTATTAAACGGTTAGAAAAATTAACATCTTCCTTTCTAATAGCATTTTTAGATAAAACTATTCCTAGATATTTCACTTCAGCTTTAACCTCAATAGATGAGATGATGGAATCCATTGAGTGAATGGGAAGTAGCTCACATTTTTTAATATTGAGGGTTAATCCTGAAGCTTTAGAGAAAATTGATACTGAATCAAGGGCAACATCAACCATGAATTTATTCCTTAAAAGGAATGCTGTGTCGTCTGCAAACTGACTAATTTTAAATTCCTTGTCAAATATTGAGATGCCATGCAAGTCGGGGTTATGATTAATGAACATTATAAGAGAATGGGTGCATGGCTAGAATAAACAGTTTGGGAGAAATCGGGCATCCATGCCTAATACCGCGGAGCACTTCAAACCTAGGAGTTATACCAGGATTAAGAGACACAGAACTATATATATCAGTATAAAACATTTTAATTATTTTACAAAAGTTGCTCCCAAAACTTAAAAAATCTAGGATTTCAAATAAAAAGGTATGTTCAACAGTATCAAATGCCTTATAAAAATCAAGAAATAAAATAAAAGCATCAGTGTAAATGAAGTCTCGATAATCAAGCATGTCTAGTAGCAGTCTGGTATGATTATGTATGTTTCTACCCCAGTCTGGTATGATTATTTATGTTTCTACCCCAGTCTGGTATGATTATGTATGTTTCTACCCTTCATGAAAGCTGATTGACACTCGTCAATAATATGTGGCAATCCCTCATTCAGACGATTAGCATAGACAAGTGCCAGCAATTTATAATCGTTACATAACAAGGTAATTGGTCTCCAATTATCCAATAAAAGATTATCTTTGTTAGGTTTGGGAATTAGAGTGATGAGACCATGTTTCATAGTGGGAGAAAGATTACCTTCTGAAATACAATCTAAATAAGCATTATAGAGCATTTCCCTGATATCACTCCAAAAGAAGGACAAAAACTCCAGGGTTAGCGCATCTATTCCAGGTGATTTCCCCTTAGACATCTGTTGAACTGCTAAGTCTAACTCCTCAATTCTTACCTCACCTTCCATAAGTTTTTTAAAGTTATCTTCTATTGTCTTTTTAGACCCCTGAATCTTATCTAAGAAAAAATAATCTTCTTTAGAAAAATGGGATTTATACAAGTTACTATAAAAAGCTTTGATGTTTTCATTTACTTCTTCTTGATTTTCAACAATAACATCATTGATATTTAACTTCCGAATATTTTTCTTCGTCTGTCTTTGTTTTTCCAGACTAAAGAAATAGGAAGAGTTTTTCTCCCCTTCTTCAATCCAACGAGCCCTTGAACGATTAAAAGCTCCCTTGGCCTTTTCCAGATATATGTTATCAAGATGGGACTGTAAATTGTTTAATTCAGTCTGTTCTTGCCATGTCAAATCATTTTTACAGCATAGCGTATTGATGCGACTAATGATGTCCCTTTGTCTTATCTTTTTAAGTGTTGATGATTGCTTACTTGTTCTGATAGCTATCTGTTTAACTTTGAATTTAAACCATTCCCATTTACTCAGAAAAGACATTTCCAATTCACCTACTTCTTTAACCAGTTGTTTAACTACATTACAAAACTCAGTATCTTCCAAAAGGGTATTGTTAAATTTCCATATAGAATTTATGTTATTTTCTTTAAGTGTCAAGGATATTACACAATGATCAGTCAGGGGTGATGCTGAAATATCACATCTATTGACCTCATTAATGAGATTGTCTGATATTAACCAATAATCCAATCTTGAGCACTGGCCATTGTTAGATGAGTTGAACCAGGTAAATTGTTTTCTGGTTGGGTTTTTCATTCTCCAATAATCTATTAGATTGGCCTTTGTGATCAATTCAAGTATTGTTTCATCAAGTGTGTGGCAATGTCTCTTTGATGGTAAGCGGTCTAACCAAAGATTAGGGGCTAGGTTGAAATCTCTGCCAATTATTACTCTATCCGTTGAAAAAAGCATTTTCCATTCCTCTAATTGCTTATTTAAGGATGAGAAGAGATTTTTGTTTTGTGCTCTTTTGTTATAACCATACACACATAATAAGATGTAGTTTATACCATTCATTTCTGTCGCGACCATTAACCAATAACCGGTAGAGTAAATTTTATGGTCAATAATTTCCCCAGGAAATCTATTAAACAAAATCATAACTCCTGCGGAGTGTGACGTTCCATGACTGAAAAAAGAGTCTCCCCGTTGCAATTTCCAAAATTTTGTGTCAGCCTCAGCTGAGTGAGTTTCTTGTAAAAAAACACAATTAGCCCTTTGCTCCTTACAGAAAAGAAAAATAGCCTTACGTTTTACATTATCTTTCATCCCCCTAGTATTTAAAGAAATAAAGGACAACATTTAGGTAATAAGTAGATAATCTATAAAAAATGCACAAAAGAGTGTAACGATGCGCAGGAATGAGTAGTTAGTCCTAAATCTACATGTTTTGTGTAACTAGCCCTCTAGAAGGCATAGAAGCAGAAAGAGAAACCTACAAACCTAACAGCTATTGTAGCAAAGTTCTATTTAAATATAAAAACAATTTCGCCTACTTCGTTACAATATTCTTAATTTTGGCATAACAAGAGATATCAAGGGGTGAGCAGTTGTAATACCATATATGAACATAGATAAACAGGGTAAACATTCAGTATCTGCCATATAGCCTACTGGCGTGCAAAAAAATTGGGAGTCATCAACGTAACTTAACCATGCTCCAATCTTAGCATCAGTTTATTTAACCTCGAATGTTTAGTGATGCATTAACAAAGTGCGGTTAGTGGCAATATACTTACATATCGGAGCGTTTATGTCAAAACAAACAAAAAGATTAAAGTTTCACTGAAAAATTTGATTGTAGGCTGAATCACTGACAGGCGTTCAAATGATAACAAACCAAGTGTTCAGTTTGGGTCAACTCTCCAGTTATCGATCAGAGCATGTCCTTCTTTCAAGAATGCCCGTTTACCTTTCTTTCTGGCTTCTTGGACCAGTGGCCATAGCTTCGCACGCGCCTCCCGGTCTTCTTTGTAGAAGTCTTCTTTGAAACGTATTTGCATGTCTTTACACACTCTCGCATCCTTCGACTTCTTCCAAACATCATCCCGCACCGTTCTCATCCCGAATTGAATGATGATTGCTCTCTGTGTGTTATGTGAGGTAGCAGGGTCGCCTTTCCTTCCCAGCCTGTGAACGGTGTCAACGGTGTCACGCAGCCGCTCCACTGACATTGGAACAACTCTCGTCAGAATACCGATGACAACTTCTCTCGTGTCCTCTCCATCCTTTTCAGTGGGGCCAATCATCCTCAGATTCCACCTTCTTTTGTACTGGGTTTGCTCTGCACATGCTTCTTTCAACAGGCTGTTTTCTTTCTGAAGGCCTCCTATTTTTCCCTTAAACACGCAGATTTCCTCCCGGTTTTCTTTTGCTGCGGTTGTATTAGCTTCAATACGTCTGTCGAAACTTTTCAAAAGTTCCATCTGCTCGTCCATTTTTCTGGTCAGAACTTGTACAGCTTGTAGAATTGCGGCGCCAGTATTCGCCTCCTCGCTTTCCCTTTGGTGTTTCGGTTTCTTTGGATTCGACTGTTTAATTGGCGTGTGTTCCTTGTTAATTTTGCCTTCTTTGGATGAGTGTTGCTCCGCTTCCATTTCTTCCTCAATGTCAAAATCATCACATGCCTCGTGGAGAGCAGCCAAGTTGTAGTTATGGTCGGACACATACCTGTCAAGTTTTGGATTTGAAAATAAGGGAAATTTTCTGGTGCCCACCTCGAGCAGTCCCACCACCCCAACCAAGCTCCAGTGTGCCTTACATTTTAAGACAGGTGTACAAGAAAGCTAAAATCACCACTTGATGCAGAATGCTGAAAACATTTACAATTTATAGCATTGCTTGTCTTTACATTTAGCCTACATTTTACTTTCATTCCACACATTCTTTTCATTTCATATTGCTTTTCTTTTACAGTTTTTCTTTTAATTTCACGTAACTTTTCTTTAGTGAGTTATTGTACAAATTTGTTGCAGACTTTGCATTCTTTAAGACTGTTTTGGAAGGAGTGTATTTGTGGGCTGGGCCAGAGTGGTTAATTTTACATGAGAGTAGAGCGCAGACAGTTCTGTTGTCTAACGTCCTCCTATTCTCTGTAAAAATCTTTCGTACCATGCTAAACACCCTTTCTCAACTTGCATTGCTATGGGGAATGCATAGTAAAGCCTTCAGAAGTTTTGGCAGCGCACCGTCTCTGTCGTAGCGTCCATCATCCGTCTCTGTTTTTTTTTCTTTTTTTTCCCCACGTTGTCACTCATCATCTGACCTCACAGACTAACCTCGAGACAACTGCCACCTACAGTACCTGTAGTAGGCTACTGCACGTGGCAGTTATCGCGAGGCTAGTGACAGAGTTCAGATTGGGAATGTTTTGTTTTTTTTACTCCGCTCGGGCCCGGGGTATTATTATTTTTTAATAACGCAGGTTAAAATACGGGAGATTTACGGGAAAATACTAATACGGGAGGACGGCGGGAAAGAAGGGTAAAATACGGGACTTTCCCGGCCAAAACGGGATACTTGACAGGTATGGTCGGACATGGTTCCAAAAAACGAAGGAAAAAAAACCCCAGAATGTTGTAATAGCTTAATTTTGACCATACATTTAGTAGAGGGGTTGTTACAGTAGTTTATCACATTTCCAGGACTAAAAAGAAACTTTTTACCGGAGCCTGCAAAAAGTTCTGCCACTCACTCCGCCATCTTGAAAACCCCTCATGTTGTTGTTGTACGAGGATTTACGACACTGCACGATCTGTTCCATGCTTCCAGTCGACAGCCAAGCTAACGTTAGTTACGCTTCCGGTCGACAGCCAAGCTAACTGTAAGGTTTAGAAGTGGAGTTAATTCATATTTGAAAGCTGTAAGGCATAGAATTTAATATAAGTTATATGTGAGTTCATTTACTAGAAATGTATTTACAATGTTTAGTCAGTTAATCATTTACATATTTATGTTACACAATTATTAGTTACATATTTACATGTTTACACATTTAACACAGGATGTTCTGTTGAATCTGCCTCTCTGATTCCATCACGTTTACCTCAGTCTGTTCTCGCTTCTGATTGGTTAGTGAAGTCACGTGTGAGGTCCGAACAAGGAAGTGTTGTTGTTGTGAGCAGTGTGCAGTAAAGTACGGCTTGAGAAAGTTATCTGTCTCCATCCTGCTGTTTATTCTCATAAAGAGTGATCCACCACCACATATCGAACCTTCACGTTACATTTGGTGGCAGCTAGTGATGCACCGAAATGAAAATTCTTGGCCGAAACCGAAAACCGAAAAAAGAGGAAACCAAGACCGAAAACCGAAACCGAAACACCGAAAGAAATTAAGCCAATTATTAGTACCATTGCATTTATGGCTATGACTGTGTACTAACTTTACTAAAATCAAGGCATTGCAATTGTATAAATTAATATTAAAGTTTAATTAAAAAAATATCTAGCAGAAATATGGCTACAATCTGATAGTCACATACAGTATACAGTAGCCTAAGAACAGAATAGCTTACCTATTGCTATTATTATTATTATTATTATTATTATTATTATTAATTGAGGCACTTTCTTGCAGGATTTCACTGAACATATCAGACAACGAGGGTGCATGCCCCTCATCTGGTGCAGAGAGACAAGTCTTTTTTTCGCGCTCTGATCTCCTCGCTTCGCGTGCTCCGTCTCCGTCTCCACGCGGGTTCTCCGCGATCCATCGCGGCCTGGATCATTTCCGTCGCCCCTGCTTTATTTCCGCATCCAAGTAATGGTCTTTATAACGCGGATCAAGTACAGTCGCGATGAAGTGCAGAGGATCCGAATAGATCTCAGTGAAACGTGTGCTGACAGACTCTAAGAGCGTACTTTTCATTGTTTTCACTCCGTGGTCCGTCTCAACCTCTTTGCTTAGGAGACGCTTTGCAGGTGGAACGGATCGGGTACTGACACACGTGCAGGTCGCGTTTTCTGTTTGCGTCATCACAACATTTTCGGCCGTATTGTTTCGGTGATAAAGGTATTTCGGCCGAAAACCGAAAATGCCCTTTTGGGCCATTTTCGGCCGAAAATTTTCGGTGGCCGAATATTCGGTGCATCCCTAGTGGCAGCGTGGTGTTATTTTGGTGGTCCTTGCGCATTTGGTGAGTTTTATTCCTACGGACTGTGGATGTAGTCACTTTTTGTGCCGTCTGGATTTTACACTCTTTGAGAGCAATGGATTAACTACAACGTAGTTTGGAGATATTATGGGACCTTTTCTGCTTTACGTGCTTTTTGTGATATTTGGACTGGACGTTTTGTTGCCATGTCAGCTGATGAAAGTGACGCTGTGCTGCAGTCTCCTCCCTCACGACGGCAAGATGTCACAGGGACAGGTGCTGCTTCTCCAGGCACACTTGCTGTCTCCAGTGCCCTGAAAATTGATCTTCCGCCTGCTTTTAAAGGAGATGGGACTGAATCATTCACAAGTTGGTCTCGACGCTTTGAAGTGGCAGTGCAGGCTATGAGTTCAACTGATGCGGATCTGCCTGCAGTGATGGCCTCCGTCCTCCCTACTCGCCTAGCGGATGCTGCATTTCTATATTGGGACAGCCTTCCTTCTTCAACCCAGAGGGACTATGATTCACTGAAGGAGAAACTCAGGGATGTTTTCGGACCAATATACTCCCTGCCATTCTTCCAGACACATGTGAATGCTCGACCTCGTAAACCAGGTGAAAGTTTGGATGTGTACAGTGCAGACATCACTCGTCTTGTACTAGAAGCCTTTCCCAACTATGACCACAATGCACTAGAGGGTGAAAAATGTCGCCGCTTTGTTGCTGGCTTGGACCCACATCTTCAGTCAAAAGTCCATGAGATGGGTGCTGAGGATCTGGAGGAAGCTCTGCGTATCGCCAGCCGCTGTGAGAGGGCCCGTGCAGCGCTCCAACGGACGGCTGTAGGGACTACACACACTCAATCTTCAGAGCAGGTAGCTATGGTTCGTCCTGAACCTACTGATGACAAGCTTCTGCGTGCAGTCGAGCTGCTGACTCTTACTGTCAACAGCTTACAAAGTGAAGTACACCTGTTACGTGAGGAACACAGTTACCTGGCTCAGCGTGTAGACTCCAAACCTGAAGGGTTTTCCTCCAACGATGCTCGATACAGTGCGCGCAGTGTCTCTCCACAACCCTACCATAACAGACAACACCGCAGAGACAATTACTTACCTGAACAGCATCATGGTCGTGATCCAGGGTCTTGCTATGGACGTTGGCCTCCTTCACCTGTTGCTCAGAGAGACTGTCAGTGGCATGACAATGACAGACGTGATCAGCATCGCTCTCCCTCACGCCAGTCCTATCAGCACTCCAGGTATGGTCGCCATGACAATGATGACACAAACAGATACAGACGCAGCCCTAGTCCTGCTCCACAGAGAAACAGAGATGCAAGTCCGCACACTAGAGGCAGTGTTCGCTTCCAGTCTCCTGAAAGATATCCACACTCTGGCTCCAACCATCAGGGAAACTTCCCTTAGCTGCTGTTGAGGGGCAAACATCAGCTACTGTCTCACAGCCCCAGACTGATTCCCCCAAGTTAAGGATGACTCAAAACATGATTCTGTCTCTTCTACGATCTTGGCTATTGTTGAGGGCATTGAGGTGTGCACTTTAATTGACTCTGGTTCTACTGTCTCCATTGTGAGCGAAGATTTTCGTAACTCTCACCCAGCATTGAGAAAACGCCCCATGACACCCTCCTCTCTGCCAGCTCGCTCAGTGAATGGACAGAACCTGGACATTTTTTAGGCAAGTTAACGATTGGGATCAGACTTGGAAATCAGGTATGGCAACAGGACTTTGAAATTCTCAGAGGTGCTTGCCAGCCAGTCATTCTTGGTTTTGATTTTCTGCGGACGCACCATGCCCTCCTTGACATTAAAAACAAGGTGCTGCAACTTTGGGACATGAAAATTCCTCTCCTGCCCAAAGGACATGAAGTGGCCGCCTGCTGTAATGTGTCTGTGCTAACGCCCACTAAGATTCCAGCTATGAGTGAAACCCTCATCACAGCCTGTGTGTCAGCAGCCACACCTGCTTCTCCCATGCCAACTGACTACTATGGTGTTCTCATGCCCAACCCATCGTCTGACATCATTGTGGCACATTCTCTCAGTGAGGTTCAAAATGGCACAACTGTTGTTCGAATCTTAAATCCCTCCAGAGATGACATTGAGCTGCATTCCGGTCAACACCTGGGTGAGTTTCATTCGGCTTCATCTGTTGACATCATATCAGATGGAGGGACATGTTGTGCAACCTTCCCCGGTACATGATTTAGCTCCATCTGTTCGGATAAATCACAGCGAACTGTCACCTTCCCAAGTTCAGTCTCTGAAATCACTGCTTCAGAAATACTCAGCAGTATTCAGTAAACACTCAGAAAGGACGGAGTTGCACTAGCATCATCAGGCATCAAATCCGCACCGGTGATGCCACACCAATTAAACAGAGAGCCTACAGAGTGACACCAGAACAGAGAGCTGAAATACAGACTCAAGTTGAAAACCTGCTAAAAGCAGATGTCATTGAAGAAAGCTACAGTCCCTGGGCTGCGCCAGTTGTTTTGGTGCGCAAGAAAAATGGCACATGGCGTTTTTGCCTGGACTACAGAAAACTCAATGCAGTGACCATCAAGGATTCACACCCTCTTCCAAGAATCGATGACGCACTGGATGCTTTGTCAGGTTCTGCCTGGTTCTCCACAATGGACCTGCAACATGGCTATTGGCAAGTTGAGCTGGATGAGGAAGACCGGGAAAAGACAGCATTCACAACAGGTAGTGGCCTTTATCACTTTAAAGTTATGCCAATGGGTCTCACCAACGCTCCAGCCACATGCCAGCGCTTGATGGAAATGGTGCTTCGGGGCCTCCCATGGAAAACCTGCCTAGTGTATTTGGATGATGTCCTCATCTACAGCCGCTCTTTCAGTGAACATCTCCAGCACCTGGAAGACATTCTCTCCAGATTTCAGTCAAGTGGCCTGAAGCTGAATCCCTCAAAATGCTGTTTTGCCAGAGATCAGGTACAGTTTCTGGGCCATGTTGTATCCAAAGACGGCATTCAGCCAGACCCGCGAAATTTGAAAAGTGTTCAAGACTGGCCTATTCCACGGTCAGCTACAGAAGTAACAGCATTTCTTGGACTTTGTTCATATTACCGCAAGTTCATCAGAAGCTTTGCACATCACAGTGTCCCCCTACACGCCCTCACAGAAAAGAATGCACCTTTTCAATGGACTTTTCAATGTCAGGATGCATTCACTTACCTGAAACATGCGCTCACAAACCCTCCAGTGGTTGCATTCCCTGACTTTACTGTGCCATTCTCCCTCTATACAGATGCTTCCGGCTCTGCTATTGGTGCTGTGCTTGCTCAGAGACAAGGGAATCAAGAAAAAGTGACTGCTTATGCTAGTCATGTCCTCACAAAAGCGGAAAGAAAATGGTCAACATATGATAGAGAACTCTGGGCCATTGTCTGGGCCGTGCGACATTTCCGCCACTACCTTTACAAACAGCCCTTTGTTATTGTCACTGACCACAAACCTCTCCTGGGTCTCAGGAAAATACCCATTGACAATGACAGAACTGGTCGTCGTGCACGCTGGGCTCTTGAACTTGATCCTTTTGAATGGACTGTAATTCACAAGGATGGCCACAGTCACCTCAATGCAGATGCAATGTCACGTCGCCCTGCTGACATCAGTCCAACGGAGCAGAGCACCTTCTCCAGTGCTCCCGGTAATCCACGCTGTGACGAGGGACATTCTAGTCTAGGTTCTGTAAGTCTGTCTAGTCCTGTCAGTTCTGAACATCACAGTCTCTGCAGTACTGACACAAGGCCAGTTTGCTGTAACCTGACTGGACCACAGCCCCCCGCCTCTTCGCGAGCGTGTGTTTCACAGTCTGTCCCCTCCACATTGGTGCTTCGGCTCCCTGAAGATGATTTCAAAAAGGAACAACGGCAGGACTCCATACTGTCAGAGGTCATTAGCTGGAAAGTTAAAGGACAGAAACCAAATTATTGGCGCATGAAAAAACGCACACTTGCTGAGAAGGCACTTTGGCACGAGTTCCACAGACTTACCTTTCATAATGGTGTTCTCTGCCGTAAAGTTTTCAACCCATCCACAAAATCAGTGCTCTATCAAACGATTGTCCCTCATGCTTTGAAAGACACTGTTTTGCAGATGCTGCATGGACATCCA
This sequence comes from Perca fluviatilis, assembly GCF_010015445.1. Lineage (NCBI taxonomy): Eukaryota > Metazoa > Chordata > Actinopteri > Perciformes > Percidae > Perca > Perca fluviatilis. The sequence goes on from NC_053126.1 coordinate 36,167,251, forward strand.
GTGACTGGTCATCTATCGGCTGATAAAGTCCTGAAACGTGCTCAGCAACTGTGCTATTGGCCCTTTATGTCACGTGACATCAGGATGTGGTGCAAGCAATGTACTCCATGTGACGCAAGACGGAGTCCCACACCTCATCAGAGAGCTCCAATGGGAACAATTGTTGCTACTGAGCCATTCCAAAAGGTTGCAGCTGACATACTTGAGCTCCCCATCACAAGTCGTGGAAACATGTATGTGCTTGTTGTCCAAGATTATTTCTCCAAGTATGTCAACCTCTATGCCATTCCAGACCAGCGCTCCATAACAGTTGCGAAATGTCTGTTTGACAACTTCATCTGTGAACATGGCATCCCGGAGATGCTCCACACCGATCAGGGACGTCAGTTTGAGTCTGACCTGGTGAAACATCTGTGTGAACTGCTGGGTGTGAAGAAAACACGAACCAGCTCATATCATCCTCAGTGTGACGGCATGATTGAGAGGTTCAACAGGACACTTATTGATCAGTTAGCTAAGACAATTCTTCAACAGCCTGGTGAATGGGATGACTGCCTCAACCAAGTTGCGTTGGCTTACAATACCAACCCTCACTCTACAACAGGTTTTACACCATTCTTCCTCACACATGGTCATGAAGCCAGGATGCCTGCCGACATGCTGTTACCTAACAACACACCATCTTCGTCTACTACAGGTTCCCCTGCTGACTATGTTGCACGATTGACGCAGAAACTTCAGTCCGCTTTCCGTTCGGCTGCATGGAACAGAGATCGGGCCCACAATCAGCAGAAACGACAGTATGACAAGAGTGTTAAGCACACTCCCTATGTTCCCAGGAGACCTTGTCTGGTTAAATGACCCCACTACAGCAAAGCAAAAACTTGCTCCTCACTGGAAAGGCCCCTTTGAAATATTGGAGTGCCTTGGATCTGATGTGGATTCTCCTGGAGTGACATATAGGATTCACTACCTCCTGGATCAGTCTGATAAGTCCCATTTGTCCACTACAACCGTCTCAGACCCTACCATGCTCCTGTGCCAGATTGTGGACATGAGGCACTTACATGTGATTCTTTGCAGCCTAAACTCCCTTGTTTGACTGCATTGTCAGGTGCTTTGCCCTTTAAGCCTTCAAAGTTGGCAACCACGAAGAGCTACAACTTATCTGGCCACAGCAGTACTCCCTCATTAACCCTTCCTACTGGCCATCCGCAACCCCGACCGCAGCCCCAATTCCGCTCTCCCCTGACTCAGTCTTGGTCTGCCCCCCCCTCTGGCCCAGTACGCCAGTTTGACACTGTCCCCTCTTCCACGCTTCAAGGTGCTGTTTCTTCGTACGCCCTGGGAAACGTCCAGTTAGGCCTCCCAGATTCCTTGAGGACTATGTTCTGAAGTGACTCAGTTGCTTTATTGTCGTTGTTTACAGTTACTTGTTTGTTTACTTATGTATTTGCTGAGAAACGGGGACGTTTCTTTTGTGGGAGGGGGAGGAAATGTAAGGTTTAGAAGTGGAGTTAATTCATATTTGAAAGCTGTAAGGCATAGAATTTACATTTAACATAGGATGTTCTGTTGAATCTGCCTCTCTGATTCCATCACGTTTACCTCAGTCTGTTCTCGCTTCTGATTGGTTAGTGAAGTCACGTGTGAGGTCCGAACAAGGAAGTGTTGTTGTTGTGAGCAGTGTGCAGTAAAGTACGGCTTGAGAAAGTTATCCGTCTCCATCCTGCTGTTTATTCTCATAAAGAGTGATCCACCACCACATATCGAACCTTCACGTTACATAACGTTAGTTTAGCTAACAGCTAATTCGGCTAACCGCTAGCTGAGACAGCATGTAATAACTTTAAAAGACCCTCAAAATAAAACTCGAAAATAAACGTTAACATATATAACAGCTGTTACATCAGTTCTACTTTACTTGTGCTCATTTAAAATACAACCACTCAATACTTGTCTTTATTGTTATTACTGTAAAGTCTTGATTTAGCTGTAGTTTGTTTTTTTACCATTAAGTTTGATGTCATTTTAGACTGAATCTAGCTGTCAGCTAGCGGTTAGCTGAATTAGCTGTTAGCTAAAATAACGTTGGAGGCTAGCCATAGGCTAGCGTGGAACAGATCGTGCAGGTCGTAAACAGTAATATCTTGCACGTGCAGAACGGATCGTGCAGGCAGAAACGAATCGTGTACCGACAGTGGTAGTGCAAAAGAGAACAGTGCAATAGCTTATTATTAAAAATGAACTATGACTATGAAAAGACAAGAAAGTCTGTTAGCTTTAGCCTGGGTCTGTTAGCTGTAGCCTGGGTCTGTTAGCTTTAGCCTCAGTCTGTTAGCTTTAGCCTCAGTCTGTTAGCTTTAGCCTCAGTCTGTTAGCATGCTATCATAATGTTTACCTCAGCTCAGAGAGATGTGTCCAGACGTGCTCTCAGCTCCCCTTCACTTCCTGTCTGCTGCAGATGTTCTGATGACTGTGCAGAGTGATGGTGATGCCACAGTCTGTGTGAGTCCCCCCTCCCAGACCAGCTGCACCAGTAAAGAAACAAGCCTGTGTAACAGCCTGAAAATGCGAGATAGAAATGATCACTCAGACAACGATGCTTTCTCTCCGGTAGCTCCACCAAGAATTGTTGTATTTAAAATAAATGCAAAAAGATATTTGTATGCACAATTACAACAATAACTTGTTTTCAGGTGAACATATAGTATATATATATATATAGTAGTATATAGTATATAAACAAAAGCTTACATATACATCTTAATTATGCTTTAAATAAACAAAACATTATTTAAACTTTTTCTCTGTAAAGTCTCTTACTTACAATGAACAGTTTCCAAAAATAGCAACAATATACGGTCATTTTTACTACACACATCCATTTAAACTTTCAGGCTCTGTGTGCGCCAGTAATTTAGAGTCTGTGCATACATACACCACGAGTACCTTTCATGTCCCACCTGTGCCACTCTGTAATGGCCGCTAGGAGTCACGTTAGACTGGTAATATTTCACTAAGCTCTTAACATGAATATACAGCTTCTGTTAAGAAAACTCTAAAAGACGTGTCTTCATTAGCATTTGGCGCAGATCCGCTAAACGGACCTGGGCCGGGCTCATCTGTTCCAACGGCCCAATACCGGAACAGGTTGGAATTACGGATCAGAGACAGATCTGGGCCAGAATTGGCCCAGTACAGTTATTAATGCCATGACGTGTGGTGCGGATCTGGCCCAGACTCATATTTTACATCTGGGGCTCATCTGGCCCTTATCTGTGATTCATATTTACAAATATCCACGCAATTTGTAATTTTCAAAATAGTTTTTAATTTTTATTTTAAAAAGGCAAAAGAGAGAAAACTACAGCATGAACAACCATCGCGACTGGAATCCAGATGCACAAAAGAGAAAAAGCATATGATTAAAGATCATTGTTAATTATTCAAATTACAAAAAAAATACAAAACCAAGTAACCTAATGTGAACACTGCGCCTACTGTAGGTATATTTACTGCTCATTAGTTGGGTGAACCGGGCACGGCGTCCCCCGCCGCAGTCTTAAGGCAGATCTGGCTATTGATTTATCTCCGTGTCCGTGGCTTTGTCAGACATGCGATTCTTCCTCATTGCTCCTGTAAGACGTAGCCTACAAAAAGCACACAAAGCAAAGAAACAAACAGTAGGCTATGTTAGATTAAGTATTCAAAGATTATTTATTACATGACATTATAGTAAAATGCTTGCACAAATGTGACGTGGTGTGTAGTGAGTGAATGAGTGAGAGTGGTTAAAGTAAAGACGTACAAAACTAACAAAAGACGGTTAGCCTAGTGGGTAGCGCAACAAACGATTTTGCAGCTAACACACAATGGACACGATATTCAGTAATTTTGTGAATAATAAGCAAAGATCACTGATTCAGCCTTAAAGCCTGTTCACATTAGTTGTGGATGTTTAAAAGAACCTATAGCTACTACAAGCATAGCCTAGCTATAGGTCTACTAGCCTACCCAGCGTATTGTCTGACACGTCTCTGGTTGTCAGAATGTCAGTGTAAACTAAGTTAGTAAACGTTTATGTTTAGCCTATACATATTTAACATATTAACATGACATCAACAGCAGTTTACTTTTACAATTTTACTTGTATAATGCACTTACCAATAATCACAAAGACGGCGCAGCCTGCAGTCTTCCTCTCTGCATTTCAAATAGAGTTGCGGGTTTATGCAGGAAAAAGCGTTCCATTAGTTGTGGCGCGTCCGTTCGCGCAGCTCCTGCGGATCTGGCCCAGACCACGGGCGGACTCAATTCAGTTGTGGCGGGCCCGGTGTGCGCAAACTCCCGTGGATCCGGCCCACATCATGATGTATTAGAACGGGCCCACACCCGCCGAGCGGACTCAATTCAGTTGTGGCGTGTCCGGTCTGGCCCACACCCGCTGGGCGGACATATTTCAGTTGTGGCGTGACCGGTCTGGCCCACACCCGCTGGGCGGACATATTTCGGTGCGCGTCCGGTCTGCCCGCGCAGCTCCCGTGGATCCGGCCCGCACTTGCCGGGCGGACATGTGGCGTGTCTGGTCTGCGCAGCTGCCCCGGATCTGCGTCGCACCCGCCGGCAGACTGTCATTCTCAGAAGCTACAGACAAGTCTGGCGCAAAGTTGGTGCAGATCTGCATACTGAGTGTGACTGCTGCGCGAATCTGCTGATTCGAAAACGGATCTGGCACAGATGTAAATGCTGTCTGGGGTCACTTAGATTTCTGAGGAGTAAGGAGAGGCTGGGGTCGAATTGAAAGTTAAGCAAAAGGTTTAATGAAACATCAACGATGAAAACAACAGTCAAAACACAAATGTTACACTGCAGCTGACAGCGGACTGATCTCATGCTTCTCCTTGCGGAGTTACAGAAGAACAGTCCTGAATCATTCTCCGGATTACACATTTATTCCCTACACCTGGGTGATTCTTCAAATTAAATCTTCCCCTATTGGTCAGATGTCTCTCAAAAGAAAAGGTGTACGTTCCCAATCAGTGTCTTGAAGCTACACCCGGTCACAGGATCTTACCGAGACGGTGTCAATTGTTTCCAAACTACAGCAATACTCGTTCTTTGTCTTAAATTACGTCTGGCTCAACAGGGGATTGCTCTCAAAGTTGTTTAAACAATAAGTCTTCTAGAGCTTCTAACTTTATGCTAAATAACAGACATGACCTAATTAATTCTTTAGAAGATAAGTTTGGGGTGAGGCAGTCAAATGCTGATTAGGTGTGGTGTGATGCAATCGGTTGATTCAGTGCTTCCTCCAACTACAGTGTTTCATTCAACTAAAAGTTCATTTTTATCAGACATAAGTATAGTTTGAACTTTTTTAAACCTAACACTTCTAACACATTTAAAACAACCAAAATGCACAAAGAATTTCGCTAACACATTTCTTACAGTTTAAGCACATAAACATTCATTTTCGTACCTGGAAATGCGAGATAGAAATGATCACTCAGACAACGATGCTTTCTCTCCGCTAGCTCCACCGAGAATGAGGCATCGCGCTGAGAGCTCCCGCTTCCGACCTTGCAGACATATCTAATCAATCACGGATCAGTTTTCTCAGAAAGGTTAAACTAGCAGATCACAGATCTGAAATCTTTAACAGGTAGCTATAGCTTACATATACAAATGTTCTCAAATAGTATTTACTATGTTAAACATTTTAGAAACTTTCTTTACCTTCTTGAAAGGAAACAGTTTAACAAGCATTTACTTTTATGAATTTACCTTACTCATGAATTAAATTCTGATCTCCTTGATCTTTGACTCAACAATTCTATATCAAATCACCCTATTACACCTGCAGCATACACGCCTCCCTTTTCCTCTTCTCGTATGTTGTCTTCCTGAAATCATCCAGAGTGCCCATATTATGAAAATAAATCCCTTTTTTCTGGGATTTGGGGTGTTATTTTGTGTCTCTGGTGCTTCCACACGCATACAATCTTGTTAAACATCCATGCTGTTTAGAGTGAGATACAGGTTTCTGAATGTGTCCTGCCTTCAGTCTCTGGGTGAGCTGTTCAAAATCTGTAGGGCTTTCTACGTCACTAGCCGAATGCTAGCGCTTGCTCGTTCTCAACGGCAAAACACTGCTACAACACACACAAGTTAATCATAATCTACAAAAGAACTGTTTACATGTCCCTGTTCTGCAGGTATTCCACCCAAAGTGTGAAGTGCGCCCTCGTTTAGAAGAAGTCTCCCGGCTAATCCTTCCTTGTACTGACTGAAGGTGGGGAAACAGCTAGCTAGCTCATGTAGTCCTTACCTAGCTACTGAGCATGTGCAACTCCCAACAAAGCTTTAAATTAAACCATGTAGCCTACATCTATTCTGATATAACCTCTAAATATTATTATGAACCAGGAAATGAGCAGAATATGGGAGCTTTCATACTCAGGCACCTTGCAGAGTAAGCCTGGACTAAATGCACCTTATTCAAACACACTTTACAGACTGCACCAGACACTTTATGGGAAGTTGCATTAGCAGAAGGTCTCTGCAGCTTTATATGTGATTGTCTTTATGTACTGTATGTTCCTGTGTATGTATTCTCTTTTTTTGTTTTTACCTAATTAGCACCAGGACGAACTCCAGTCAACTATGTTTGACATGGTAATAAAGTTTTGAACTTGAACTGAACTCATTTATTTTTCCATTTGTCTACTTTTTTTATTCCTGACATAAAAAGAATATATATTAAGTTTTAAAAATGTAAATTTGGGATAAAAAAACAAACAACTTTTGCTTTTTTTTTACTGTAGTTTAATCATTTAAATCACTTGTATTTTACGTAGATTTCAGAAATGTCTAAAAATAATAACAAATAACAATTTCCTCTTTTTTTATTTTCTTGCTACTTGTTTATTTACAGATATTTTAATATTTAAGCCGCCATATCTCAAAACAAACAATTAAAGTAATATAAAATACGTTATTATTATTATCATTTTTATCTCGTAGTTTATTATTTATTTGTAATTTCTTATATTTATGAATTTTATTTTCCCAGCAAATGACAGAATACGTTTGATTGTGTACTACATGTCCCAGAATCCCTTGCGTCGTCACTGACGTCAGGTTCCCTCGCCCGCTGGCTCTTTTTTTGTCCCTCGTCGCATTTCATGTTATTCTCGGTTATTCTCATAGGTTATTCTGCTTTAAATCCAGATTTTGGGCTCCGGGAGCAGCCGTTTTACAGCCACGTGGTGTTTGTGAGAGCAGAATGGGTCCCGTAGAGGTAAAATACATTTAATATGTTTATTAACAGTGTAGAATTAAAGAAGCTCACATTTTAGACTGAAAGCGGCTCTAAAACTTGCCTCGAGCGTTGTGTTGTTGTTAGAAACGTGGCTAACGTTTCTTAACAGACGTTATCTGATACATATATCTCATGGTATAATAGACAAGTAATAATTAGTTAATAAACATCGATTTTGTCGTTCATTAATCCCCTTTTTGCTATCGGTGTTCGCTTTCGTAGGAAGAGAGAACGCCAGACCAAACTCCGTTCAGAATTCCACTACATTTTTGTTTTCTTACTTATTAATACAAATATAACACATGTAACCAATTAAAATACACTTACATGTTAAAGAGAATTTCCTGGTGAATTCGGGTTGTAGTTGAATAAGTTGTATTAAGTTAATAAAGATTTATTGTAATGTGAATCAATCCCATTTTGCTTGTGTTCGCTTTCGTAGGAGAGTGAGAGCTTCAGACCAAACTCCGTTCATTGTGTGTGTTTGTGTGTGTGACTTTGTGTGTGTCTATATGTCTGTCTTTCTGTGTGTGTGTCTATATGTCCGTCCGTCTGTGTGTGTGTGTGTGTGTCTGTCTCTGTCTTGATTTAAAGATTAAAGGTTTGAATGTTTGTAGAAATGCAATGAGATCAAAAGTTGCTGTGTCAAATTCCTGGCTGTGTTTGTTTTTTGATATATTGTTGTTTAAAGTTAGTACATATACGTGTGGGTGTGTGTATAAAGCTAACTAAGTAACGTTGCTGTATGCTGTGCAGCTCCTCCACATGTCCGTCTTCTCCCAGAGCTTTTCTCCCTGCGGACGCTTCCTGGCAGCAGGAAACAACTACGGAGAGATCGCTCTGTTCAGGTCGGCCACGCACAGACACTGCCATGACGCTCGTTACAACATATATCATAATGTAAAAATTTTAACATGAATGATGGTTGTGTTGCAGCCTGTCTGCAGCTCTGAGTCCGGACGCCACCGCGCTGAGTCAGAAACCTGTTCTCACGTTCACAGGTGAGTCAAACCACAGGAAACCCATCTAGTCTTAATGATGGGAGAGAGAGGGAGAGAGGGAGAGATATAGAGACAGGTGGAGGGAGGGAGAGAGACAGAGAGGGAGAAATGGATGAGAAAGTGATCTTGATGGATAAGAGTTTGTTCAGTGACTTTGCCTCCACCACAGCTGTTTGCAGCCAGTAAGTCGGTGGATTTCCTGTCTGAACATGGGTGCTGAGTTGGCTGTGTGTTCTGTGTTCTATGTTCTGTGTTCTGTGTTCCGGTTCAGCCCACGATGGCCCGGTGTTCTCGCTCCTCTCCAACGACTCTCAGCTCCTCAGCGCAGGAAACGGAGAGATTAGCTGCTGGAGCTGGAGCGAACTCATCAAGAAGGTGACTATCTCTTTAAATCCAAACAACAACAACAACAGACCCAGCACATGTACACTGACCTATCTAAGGCTGGCTATATCGCCACCCACTTCCTGATTCCTGCCCACCGGCTCCAAAAATCAGTCTGTTTCTCTAGAAGTCTATAAGAAAATGAGCCGACTATTATTATCGTCAGACTTTTCTCGCAGCATTTCATTGTTATTTTAACAGAGCATTAGTAAAATGCTCCTAGGCTCGTGCACAGCGCGCGCACACTATGCTTGTTAGACACACAGGGACGCACAGCAGCACACACACATGCAGAAGATTACACATTTTTTATTTTATTTTTTATTTAACCTTTATTTAACCAGGTTAGTCTCATTGAGATATAAAATCTCTTTTTCAAGAGAGACCTGGCCAAAATAGCAGAACAAGTATGTTACATAAAACAACAATTTAAAATCACAAAAGAGGCAAAGACATCTTAAGTGCATTTCAATTAAATAAACGTACCATAAGTTAAAACATTTGCACGTGTGGATGGACTCATGTTCTATGGTTTTAACATAACCTTTAAAATAGTTTAAGGAAATTAGACACTGTAGTTTTGAGTGTTTTCTGTAGGTCATTCCAAGTAGAAGGAGCAGCAAACATAAAAGCCTTTTTAAACATCTCTGTCCGGGCTTGAGGTACATTCAATGAAATAGTGTTCTGGGACCTGTAAACCATAAGTACTCTGTGTAAAAGAAAGAAATTCAGATATGTAACATGGGAGCCTGCCTAAAATGCCTTTGTATATGAACATATAAAAGTGAGTAAGCCGGCGATTTGACAGAGAGGGCAGATTTACTGTGGAGTAAAGTATACAGTGATGAGTGAGGGGTCTACAATTTGAATCTTAAAGCTCCATGATACGCAGCATCCAACATCTGAAGACACTTTGATGGGGCATTCATGTACAACAGATCACCATAATCAATAATAGAGAGAAATGTGGCATCAACTAGCCTTTTTCTAGCAGAAAAAGTAAAACAAGTTTTGTTCCTAAAGAAAAAACCTAGCTTCAATTTCAACTTTTTACTAGGTTCTGTATATGAAGCTTAAAAGAAAGGTGATCATCAATTAAAAATCCTAAATATTTATAAGATGAAACTACCTCATTTGTTTTACCCTGATCAGTAACAATATTCAGGTCTAACTCCTTTTTTCTTGAGTTTGAAAAGACCATTACTTTGGTCTTCTCAGCATTAAGCACAAGCTTTAATTGATAAAGCTGTGCTTGCACTCTGTCGAAAGCAGTTTGCAAGCATTCATAGCGCTTCTTAATGGTAGCTGCACAACAATAAATAACAGTATCATCTGCATAAAATGGAAAAATGCATGTTGGACATTTTCCCCCAGACAGTTTATATAAATAGTGAATAAAAGTCGGCGGAGCCCGTATGGAGCCGGGGAACCCTTTACAGATTGATACATATTTTGACGCGTGGCGCCTTCAACTTGTGTAGCTTGAGTCCTATCAGCGAGGTAGTTGATAAACCAGCCCACAGAGTGCTCAGACATACCTATACCGATCAGTCTCTGAACTAGTATGCTATGGTCAACAGTGTCAAATGCTTTGGACAAGTCAATGAACAGAGACACACAGTGTTTCTTATCATCAAGTGCTTTGACTATATCATTAATTACTTTTATGGCAGCAGTGGTAGTGCTGTTGCAGATTGATGCTTAGATAAAACTGACTGAGCATTTAAGTACTCCTTCACTTGATTACTAACCAAGGATTCCAACACTTTGGTCAATGCTGATAGTTTGGAAATGGGTCTGTAATTATTAGGCAAGGTTGGGTCACCTCCTTTCAAAAGTGGTGAAACATAAGCAGACTTCCATACCTTGGGAATTTTGTATGTGACCAGTGAAAGATTAAAAAGATGAGTCAAAGGTTCAGCTAGGATATCTGCAGCTAATTTCAAGAAGAAAGGTTCTAAGTAATCGGGGCCCGTAGGTTTTCGAGGATTCAGTTGTTTCAGGGCTTTATGAACATCAGCAACAGAGAAAGAGCTAAAACTAAAAAAAATTTCGTCAGTAAATAAAAATATTACGGTGCAAATCCTCCATCATAACAGCAATGCTCCAAGGTCCAAACGCGCCTGGCTTTTAAAGGGAATGGGAGCTGATCTCTGATTGGTTGATTGCATGTTACGCCCAAAACACACCTCTGATTAATGAAGACACTAAGTACAACCCTGCACCGCTACCAGAAAGTTAAGCTTAAGTCATAAAAATAGTTTTTATGGTATAGAGGTGCATTGTTTGAAGGTTGCGAGAACTGCAGAGGAAGTTGCACCACAGAGACCCCGACCTTGGCGTGTGTGTGTGTCTGTGTAAGATAACCGTTTCTGTCTAGAAACAAGAATACCCCTCCTCCTGTGAGGATAGGATAAAAGCTTGAGGGAGAGAACAGATAGGGGCTCATAATTCGGAGGACAACTTGGTGGACCAGCTCTGACTTGATGTCTGTTGCTACGGAAACTTAGACTCTGCTGGACTCTCAGATTGATCCTTGTCTTCTGGTAAACTTAAGTCTGATGAAAGAAGACGCAGGAATTAATAAATTGGAGTCAGATTTGACAGGCCTTAGGGCCTCATTTATTACAAATTCCACTACATACGCCAACACAAAGAAAGAGGAAGGGGATGGACAGCCGGCCTAAAAAGAGGGACATCTGGCGAATCTTCCGGCGACACCGGAGCAATCCCGGGAATGAAACGTGGTGGATATAAGGAGAATGGAGTCCAGGTTGAGAAACCCTTTTAAGTCCGAGTTGTTTTAGGTGAAACGTTTGATATGTAAACTATTTGTCTGCTTGGAGCTTCACTGTGAACGTTTTGTGTCTCCTTCAGAATGCCAAACCTCTGTGGACAAAAAGACCAAACTACAAGTGAGAGACGCTCTCTTTCTTCCTGTTTGCTTGCCGTATTCCAGTCTTTGATATTATTGTAATAAAGGAGCAAACCGCTGCCTGAGTCACTGAGGTCTTCTGGTTTCTGTCCTCCAGATCCAGTCTGGAGATCCCAGAGATCAACGCCATGATCGTCAACCCCCGAGTGAGAACAGATACGTTACATACTGATGTCGAGACGCTCTGTTCCTCAGTGGGAGGGTAGTACGATGAAGCTGAACGCTGCTCTCTCTGGGTTTCAGGACAACAGTCTAGTGGTCGGAGGAGGGGACAACAACATCCACATCCTGGACCTGGAGCACGGAGTCTTTAAGGTCAGTCCGCTTCACCGTTTAGATCCTTGTGTTCATCCTCATAGATTAAAGCTGCAGTGTGGATCTTTTGTCTCTGGCAGCGAGAGTAATTACATATGAAAGGGTAACTTTGGTTGTTTGTTTTTAACCTGGACCCTATTTCCCATCATGCATTGGTGTCTGAGTGTCTGACGAGATCAACAGTCTCTGAAGCTGGTCCAGTATTACACCAGAACCGACCTGTAATGTAACCCTACAGGACTAATGTTCAGCAGCAGTTAGCGTCCACTAAAAGTTCTGTTGTTGCCGCTGACAGACTCAGATTATTATTCTAAGTGTCTGACAACATTATGGGATGGATCCCTACAGAGATAGACCTTTTAGTTAAAGAGTAAGATGTTCTGTGTGCAGTCGGTCCTGCAGGGCCACTCGGACTACATCCACTGTGTGAGCGTGAGAGAGCGGGAGGCAGAGATCCTGTCCGGGGGGGAGGACGGAGCGGTGAGGATGTGGGGTGAGTGATGGCGCGTCCACGTTGCTATCCTGACGCTGTAGTTTTATTATTAATATTCATTTTAATCATGATGGTGATGTGTTGTTCAGACAGCAGGACGGGTCAGTCGGTCCACTGCGTCGAGATCTACAAGTACGAGGTGAGGGAAAACCGTTCGTTCAGTCCATTTATAGAAATATCATTTACATTTAAATATTATGTCCTTTTTACAAGTCAAATATCCAAATGTCAGTTTTAGGCTAACTATATTTCTGCAAGTTAAGTAGCTGTGTGAGTGCGTGGCCGTGTGAGTGTCAGAAAGATGACCAGAGTGTGGTGTGTTTCAGAGCTGTGCTCGGCCCCAGTTCGGTAAATGGATCAGCTGTCTGACCACAGACTCCGACTGGATGGTAACACAACGCCACCTCTTTCTTTTCATAGTTTAAACATGTTGGTAATATGATCAGAAGTGTCTTGATGTCTAACTGTCGTCGTTGTTTCCTGCAGCTGTGTGGCGGCGGCCCGTCCCTGTCTCTGTGGCATCTCCGCTCGCTGTCTCCGACCTCCGTCTTCCCGCTGGCGGGCTGCCAGAGACAGGCCGCCTTCTACCAGGACATGGTGAGACCACGGCCAGGACACAGCTCTTATCCCAAGCAAGATTTCAGCTGTTTTGCCATTTATTTCGTTTTTTTTATACATTTTTGTGGCTTGTTTAGAAGATGTTAATCAGTCAATCTCTCTCTCTCTCTCTCTCTCTCGTCCCCAGATCTTGGCTGTGGGTGAGGGTCCGTTTGTGTCTCACTGTCTGTTGGGTGGAGAGGTGAAAGCTCAGATCCCGTGCACGCCGCAGAGCCTCAACACGCTGCAGATCAACGCCAACAGCACGGAGCACCGGGTCGGCCCACCCAATAACACAACAAACACACATACACACTAGACGGTGACACTGGGATCAGTCGTCGCTCCCATCCCAGGAAAACACTCCCGTCACATCCCGATCACGTGACCTGAAAAGAGAAGTGCAGGGATTGAACCGTGCGATAGCTTATTGAATATGAACTATGACTATGAAAAGACAAGAATGTAAACATAATAGAATTAGAATTGCTTGACAAAAAACCTAGTTGTGCACCGCCACCGAACCAAAAAGACAGGAAACAGTTTTTCAAACTGGACTCGACACAGAATTTGTCCGATTTTTTTTTTTCCCACTTTGAGACGCAGAAATCCCCCCCAGAAGAAGAAGAGTTTTATATTCAGGCTGAGAAACAAAAAGAAAAAAAAATTAATACATTTTTGTTTTGCTTGATCTGCTAAACTCTAACGGCCAACCTGTACATGAGAAGACTATATGAGAAATGCAACAATACAGTCAAAGATATGTGACATTTCAAAATAAAAGCATGTGAATAAACTAAACGTCCGGCCCTGTTAGTTAAGTGACAGTAATAACTGTTTCCTGTTTCCTGTTTGCAGGTGCTGACTGTGGGAGGCAGCAGCGACCACATCGACGTGTTCACCAACCTGTCGTACAAAACCTTCTCCCTCAGCTTCTGACACACACACACACACACACACACACACACACACACACACACACACACACACAACACACACACACACACGTTGACTAATGTAACGTTTGTTGATTAATGTGTCAGCTTTTTTTTTACCATTGTCGTCAGAAACTCACGTCAACTTTTGTACCCATAGTCTGAAGATAATAAAATATTTTTGTCTCATTTTGTACAAACTGTTGTGATTAGTTCCAGCTCTAATCTACGGCAGCGTGCTGCTGCGACGCCACTACAGTCGGTAAGACATCAGAACGTCAAAATGTGTCCCGCAGGAATCCAGGAAGAGCTCCGTCCCGGTTCAGGATTTCCAGGCTACCAAAGAATGCCTCTAAAACCTGAATAATAGACACATCACACGTCATATGGAAATGCTCCAAACTGTTTACATAACCTGCATCTTAGTCAGAATATTAGTAAAAATGTCGATACCAATATCGTGACTTTGATATCAGTTCTTAAATGATACTCTTTTTGATACCAATTTTATGAAACAAAAAGAAATTACATTACAGCACACATCTTTAGATTTCTTTTTCACCTCCTCCTACGTGAGTCCTGTGTCTGTGTAACGCAGAGTTTTTCCTTTCCTAACCTTAGACAGCCAATCACAGACATTATTAGAGCTTGGTAGAAGCATGCTGCGTGCTGATTGGCTCACCGACGCTGATGAGATTTACTCCTTAGGGATTTAGATTGGTTATTGAATGCAGCGGCATTTTTCCAACACATGATACGTCAGAGGCAATTCGGTCTGTGCCTAAAAAGTACCCGGCCCCCTTTACGTCTGGCTGTGGATTTCACAGACATTTAGACAGTGACGAGGCTATTTGGTCTGACTTTGAGTTAAACCTCTCAACATATTTTTTTCAAATTTGAGTTGTTTTTTTTTTAAAGGGCAACTATGCAGGTTTTTTTAGCTTAATTTACCTTAACTGAACAGCTTCGGAGTCATTGGAATGGTTCTGACTTTTTTCGGGTTGAATGGTGGTCGTTTCGCTGCCCCCTAGCGCCTGTAAGCGGGAAAATCCACCCTTGCAACTTAGAGCTGGCACAGAGTTTCTTGTCAGCTTCATGTTGGCAAACGCAAGTTGCTTCTGATCGGACAGCGTTCTGAGGCCGCCGTAGGGAAAAAGAATCACGTTATGGACCCAGGAGAGAAAAACCTCAGTGGACATGGTGTGGTGGCAAATTTTATTTTAACCATTTAGTTTAATGATTGTTTTATAACGCCACAAGATTTAGCTTCTTCATGTGTAGATTCAAAAGGCTCCAAGTGAAATAGCTGGCAACCGTGAACTTTCAGCCTAGTAGAGTTTTTCCTTTAAGGAACTCCAGGTCCTCATTTGTTTTAACTTTTAGCAGATAAAGTGAAGAAGGCCATAGAACTGTCTGAACCGTGTCTCCTTCTGCCTCCTGAGATAAACTGTTGTTTAGGCTAATGAAAAGAACAGGAGCAGAGGGGAAGGTGATCAACTTTGGCCATGCTAGAAGATACATTTAGAGGGGTGGCTTAACAGAGGTTTTCACTAGATGATGTTTGGATGTTTAGACTTTAGGTTAGAAAGACATTTTCAGTTGTGCTGCGTGTACCTTTGAAACTGTTTTCTCCATTTGCAAATGTAAATAAATACTCAAAGACCAAACTTTGGTTTAATTCTCAAACAGTCGTTATTCGTTTTGATTTTATCATGAATATCACTAACTCTGCTGCTTCAAGGAAAACTTCCACCACAATGGCTCCGTGCGTTCGCCGGCTTCTTTGAAAACAAATGCACATGGGAGGGGGGGAGAGTTGCCAAGGAGTTGTTACGACAGTGCTGCCAAATATCTATTCCGAAGCTGTAGGGGGAGCTCTGTAGAGAAACCTGCCAGCAAAAAGCAAGCCAAGAAATGGCCCAAACTGTATAGCGCCCCTTTAAATTTCCTTTCTCAGACGACATTTAAAGGAACACGCCGACTTATTGGGAATTTAGCTTATTCACCGTAACCCCCAGAGTAAGACAAGTCGATACATACCCTTCTCATCTCCGTGCGTGCTGTAAGGCTGTCTGACGGTTCCAGCATTAGCTTAGCCTAGCACAGATCCTGCAGGTAACTGGTTCCAACTAGCCTACTGCTCCCAATTGTGACAAAATAACGCCAACATGTTCCTATTTCCATGTTGTGATTTGTAGAGTCACAGCGCGTGTACAAAAAACAACGTAACATGAGACACAGTCATCTTCTAACCGTAAAACAAACCGGAACTATATTCTCAGACAGGCTTGCTGCGAGCATATCACTCCCCCAAGTACTATATTCTCGCCTCGGAGAATATAGTTCTCTGTTTGTTTACGGTTAGAAGATGGCTGTGTCTCATGTTACGTTGTTTTTGTACACGCCAGACTCTACAAATCACAACATGTAAATAGGAACATGTTGGTGTTATTTTGTCACTTATTCGGAGCAGTAGGATTACTGGAACCATTCACCTGCATGTTCTGTGCTGGCCTGATGCCGCTGGAGCCGTCAGACAGCGTTACAGCACGCACGGAGATGAGAAGGGTATGTATGGACTTGTCTTACTCTGGGGGTTACGGTGAATAAGATAAATTCCCAATAAGTCGGCGTGTTCCTTTAAGCCACTTTGGTTGAATCCCAAACTGCCGACCAGTGAACACGAAATAAAGACGTCAATATTTAGTCTTCAGTGACTGAAACAGATTCTAAAAAGTTAAACTGAAAAGTTTTTTTATTTATTTATGATAGCAAAAAAAAAAATACATTTATATTTTCACTCTGAAAAGCAAAAGTCAGTCAGTCAGAGTTTATCTTCTGTGGTACAAAAACTGACATCACATCTCAAACAGAAACTCATTCCGACTAAAGAAGAAGAAACAGAAGCACAACGTGTTGCATTCAGGGATCGGAATATATGTCAGGATAAATGACAGCCGGGCTGTTTTACATGATGGTCTGGTTTCTCCGGTTCTCTTTCCTGCGTGGAGTTTGTGTTATTTACATGCTGCTAAAATCTGCTCTCTGGCTGTAGGACGTCTTCTTTAACCCAGAATGCATTGGGATCAGACCGCGTGGAGATGTTCAGGGACTAAGATGAGCGTGGGGAACAACTGCTGCTCTTTTTCTTTCTTTCTTTCTTTCTTTGTGACGGAGAAAAGTCCAGCGGGTAGCGGAGGGGAAGCAGCCGTCCGCTAACGTTTGCTCCAACTGTAGTGTCTGTGAACACAGAGCGTTAAAAGCATCGGGAAAAAAAAAGGGGACAGAAATGTCGGATAAAGCGGGCAAAAAAAAAAAAAAGGTCATTTTCAATTTCAACCTGGACCCTCTCTCCCTGTTTCTGTGTCTGAGTGTCTGATGGGAACAACCATCTGACAGTGGTGACATGTGAGTTAACAGGGCAATTGTGCAGCTTGTATTTAGGTCCACTACAAGTTCTGTTGTTGCTGCTGACGGACTCAGATTATTCTTCCAAGTGTCTGACAACATTATGGGATGGATCCCTAGAGAGATATACCTTTTAGTTAAAGAGTTAAGATCCTTTTAGTTTAACATGAAATCACCATCACCAAACCCACCAGACTCCATGTAAATAATCAGAACTTCTATCATTGTAAAACACACTTCATTCAAAGTCGACAGAAACTAAATAAACTATCAAAAGCTGTCTTGGTTCATCTTTCCACTGTTCCAACAATCACCACTCTGGTTTGGTTACATGTGGAGATATGCTGGCTCTATACACGCTAAAAGTCCTGATTATTTACATGGAGTCTGGTGGGTTTGGTGATGGTGATTTCGAGGCACTTAAGACACAGAAACGTGTGGTGGGGTTACAGAGGTGAGGGGAGGAGCTACAGAGGAGGGGTGGAGTTACTGTGTCTGCAGCAGATGGAGACAGGAAGTGGGCGGGGCTTCAGGCGGCTGACAGACAGGCCTGGCGGACGCTCTGAGCCCAGGTGTTGAGCAGCTCCGTCACCGAGTGTTTGTCGGGGAGCTGCAGCAGTTTGGACGTCATGTTCCTGTGCACCGTCTGCAGGAAGCTGTTCGCGCCTGCTGGGGGGGGCGGGTGGGGGGGTGAGAATGTGTGTTAGCTATACATTTTTGATTATAACATCTGCACTGTGTGGAGGATACTAAGTTGTGTGTAGAGATGGTGGTGTGTGTGTTAGCTGTGTGTAGAGAAGGTGTGTGTGTGTGTGTGCGCTGGTGGTCTCACCGTACTGGTCCCCGTCGTCGGCCCAGTACGGACTCTGATCGGGGTAATCGGCAGGAACGCTGAGCTGCAGAGGAGGAACACTGGGCAGGTTCTTATCATCTGGGAACACAACAAACACAACACAACATTCAAACAGCCTGCTGATGGCTTCACACCCACAATGGGGGGGGGGGTTCCCATAGCTAGTCCACATACCCCCCACATTAAACATCTGTTATAGTGTGTTCCATTTGTACACCAACAGCAGTGAAAGCTGCAGTACCATCCAGTTTATTAAAGCTGTAGTACCATCCAGTTTATTAAAGCTGCAGTACCATCCAGTTTATTAAAGCTGTAGTACCATCCAGTTTATTAAAGCTGTAGTACCATCCAGTTTATTAAAGCTGCAGTACCATCCAGTTTATTAAAGCTGTAGTACCATCCAGTTTATTAAAGCTGCAGTACCATCCAGTTTATTAAAGCTGCAGTACCATCCAGTTTATTAAAGCTGCAGTACCATCCAGTTTATTAAAGCTGTAGTACCATCCAGTTTATTAAAGCTGCAGTACCATCCAGTTTATTAAAGCTGCAGTACCATCCAGTTTATTAAAGCTGTAGTACCATCCAGTTTATTAAAGCTGTAGTACCATCCAGTTTATTAAAGCTGCAGTACCATCCAGTTTATTAAAGCTGTAGTACCATCCAGTTTATTAAAGCTGCAGTACCATCCAGTTTATTAAAGCTGTAGTACCATCCAGTTTATTAAAGCTGTAGTACCATCCAGTTTATTAAAGCTGCAGTACCATCCAGTTTATTAAAGCTGCAGTACCATCCAGTTTATTAAAGCTGCAGTACCATCCAGTTTATTAAAGCTGCAGTACTATTAAAGCTGCAGTACCATCCAGTTTATTAAAGCTGTAGTACCATCCAGTTTATTAAAGCTGTAGTACCATCCAGTTTATTAAAGCTGTAGTACCATCCAGTTTATTAAAGCTGTAGTACCATCCAGTTTATTAAAGCTGTAGTACCATCCAGTTTATTAAAGCTGTAGTACCATCCAGTTTATTAAAGCTGTAGTACCACAGCTGTAGTACCATCCAGTTTATTACCACTTCTACCACCGTCGTACACACAGTCCTGTCCAACTTCTATCTGGGGACATGTTGTTGAGCTGTTTGTATGCACACAAACAGCCTAATTGGTTGTTATCTACTGGTATTGCTAACGGTGGCTAACCCAGCTAGAGCAAATAACCCCACAATGAAAAACCGGTCTTAACTTGAACGCAGTAAACTCAGGTACTGTTGTGGTACTGCGGTCCGTTGTTGCTGAGGGAAAGCGAGTAGCAGATTATCTGAAGCACTTTGTTTAGAGGTGAAGCTGAGAGATAATCGCCTCGACAGACGGACGGCCGAGGCAGCATCTGGACAGAAGAGATCTGGAGCTCACAGATGTGGTCTGTTGCTCTGGCATGGCTCTGTGTGCTGGATGTGGGTACTGTTTGGAAGTGTTACTGTAGCAATGGCTCGCTGCTTCCGGGCGCTCTGTACGGCTTCTTAACAACTCTTATTTTGTTGCTGTTTTTAACGGCGTCTTGTTGTCTTTGTGTCTGTATGTTTGAACTTCAAACTCGCCGTTTCCTGTCGCTCGGCCGCGTCCTCCTTAGAAATAAAACTGCCGTAGAGCTTTTTCAAATGTGCCAACGTTTGGACATAAGTAGGACTAACTTTTCTTGCAGTGTGTCTTTTCAACAGCGTTGTCTCCCCACACCGGGGGGGTTTACCCCCCCACAAAAAAACTTTTTTTTTTTTAAACGGTAACCGGCCCCCAACCGAGCTGTCACCGCCAAACACGCCGTCACCTGACGAAACATACAGCGGCTTGTTTTCTCGCCAACTTCACTGAGCGGTACGTATCTAATACAACACGTGTGTGTGTGTGTGTGTATTACATTTGTCTACTCACCATTTTGCAGCGCACTGCTTGTGGCCACACATCAGCATGAACGCACTTTGTCCTACAAAACCGCACGCTCAAGTCCAGACGTGCGGGATTTGAAACACAGCATTGTTGTTGTAACAATCAATTAGATTTCTTATGACCTCAGAATTTTTTCCCACCCGAACCCAACCCTACGCTTGCTGTGCACGCGCTACGCTGGTCACCGTAATGACGGCGCCATTGATTACAGGAAGGCGAAGATTCGGGTGCGTCCCTAGTTGAACACTAGGGACGCAAGAGGAGGAGGTGGCGATTTGGCGGGCGTGTCTGTATTTACCCAGTTTGCAGACGAGGTGCACGGTGCCGTTGTTGCTGCAGAAGGACGGGTCCAGGTTGACGAGGAACTTGACGTCGAGGCGAGCCACCTCTCCCTGCAGGATGTTGGGGATGGTCTGCCGCTCGTCCTCCTCGTGCTTCCTCTTCCTCCCGGAGACGTTGGGACCGCTGGAGGCCAAGGGAACACAACATCAGGACTTTAACCACACACACACACACGCACAGAATCATTTATTTAAAAGCAGATTTTTCTTTATATGACTGTTCCGACGTTGTGTGGCCTCATCGTAATAATATTCATACCTTCATAAGAATATAGTGAGACTTATGTACGGCTCGTAGTGCCTGCAACGCCTTTTATAAAGCTGCGGGATAGCGAGCTGTGAGAAATCGGTGCGGGATGGGATTTGGAACCGTTTGTCATTCAGAAGCTTCTTGAAGCCTTTTTTTAATCCACTATGTGGCATGGGCATCATATCTTTGGCCAAATAATATGTTAAAGCACTGGTGATTACAGTACGTCTCTTGGAGTTCTTGTCGTACTTTGTGCCACTGGCAAAAGCACTCGCTAGCGAGGCTCGTTTGGCTCTGGCGTATTAACTGCTACAGGTTGTTTTTTGGGATAGCATCACGCACTCATGACTCGTTCCATTTCGTTGTCTCTATCTATTTCTTCACTTACACTGTCACTGTGTCGAAATATGCACACACGTCACGTGGTACGCTCCGTAGGGTTTGTCACGTAGTGCACGTGGCACGGTAACTGGCCAATGAAACATGATCATTACAGCGTTAAAGGTGCAGTAGGTAAGTCTTATAAAACTAACTTTCTGTCACATTTGCTGAAACTGACCCTATGTTCCAGTAGAACTACATGAATTATGTAATATAAAATAAAAAACAGCTCCTCTGGCACCACCTACAGCCTGTAGTGCCATTGGCAAAATTCCACCGCTCCCGGTCGATTTTCTCCAATCAGGGCCACGGGGGTCTATCTGCCTGTCAATCACTGCTCAGGCACACGCATATATAGCGTTCTCCCCTCCCCCCTCCCCGTGCACGAGCTGCAGAAAGGTTTTCTAAAACTCCGTGAATAATGGAGAGGCTCTTCAGAGGTGGCGTGGCTGCAGGATTTTAAAGATCTGAAGAACGATGCAGATGTAGCCACATTTCCTCTCAACAGGTAACATAATTACCATGAGTGATTTATCTTTCACTTGGTTATTAGTAGTCAAAAGTCCACAAAGCTACGTTGGTGAGGATGATAGTAACGTTAGCACTGTGGTCGGTCTGATATGATGCTGAAATGGCTAACGGTAGCCTGCTAGTTAGCATCGTTTTACTGTTGGTGAGTGTTTAGTTATTGAACATGTTGTCTGACATGCCGGCAGTTCTGTCAAACTCCGTTGTGTGGGAGGGGCTTAGGAGACGGTTTGGGCTGCAGCAGAAAGGGGGGAGGGACTGAGAAGTTGTTCAAATTTGTTGGCAAAGTCCTGGATCTTCACAATCTTACCTACAGCAGCTTTAATTAAACCACACAGCCAACGGACGGCACGCAGCGCTCCACAAAATAAACTGAACACTTTCGATATAATATTGTGCAATCGCATATCGATATTAAGTTGATATAGCATGCACCCCTAGCGGACGTTGTGCGGACGTGGTGCAGATGCAGTGCAGATGTTGCGACATACGTGATGGGCGGCCCGTGGATGGCGGTCATGGCGGGGGCGAAGGTCCGGTGCAGAGAGTGGTTGAAGACGGGCGAGCGGATGTTGGCCATGACGGTGTCCAGCAGCGACTGACAGAAGTACTGCTGTTTGGTGGGCACTGGGGGGGGAGGGGGGGTCGGCTGGAACAACACACACACACAAAACTGTTTATTCAAACTTCAAACCTTTATTCAAACAAATGAATTTATTCTTTTTTTTATAATTAGAAGTTCTCACCACGGCCATGTCATTCTTCAGCTTCTCTAAAGCAATTTCACACTTCTGCAGCGTCTTCAGAGGACACCTGCAGACAGACAGACAGACAGACAGACAGACAGACAGACAGACACTCACTCTCACGATTGATTGATGACTGTGTGTTATGTAGAAGGGTTCCGAGAGAAGCTGTTACCTGGTGTTTGGATCAGTCAGGATATTTAACAGACTCTTCATCTTACTCAGGTCTTTCTTTCTGTCTGTCAACACAAACAACATCATTGATTTTAAATGATTATCCCGTCGTCACAATGGACAACAAGTAATCTCAACGGACATCGGGCGATTCCTCCCGACCACTGACCTTCATTTTTGTCGATCTTGTTGATCATCCGGCGCAGAGGCTCGATGTATTTAGACAACTGTTTGAGTTTCTCCATATACTGCTGGTCCTCCAGAGACGTGGCCCCTGCCGGACTCATCACCGAACTGGGGTTACCTGGAGACGGGGAGGACAAGTTAAATTCCCGTGAGGAATTCTAAGTAATGACAACAACACTGTCGGCGCGTCCACATGCTACAATGTTTTCATACTTTAACTACATTTTCCTGATTATACTTACAGACTTTTACTGTCACAGAGTATTTCTACAGTGTGGTATTAGTACTTTGCACTGACCTGGAGTATTGAGCGGTCCAGGAGACGGCACTCCGTAATTCTGGGGGGTCCTGGCGGTGGCGGGGCTCTGTGAGGGCTGAGGGGAAGGGCTGGGCTGGAAACCCCCCGGAGATGGAGTGGGACCGGAGCTGGAGACAGGAAGTACAGTTTTTATAAACCGGCTTCCACAGTCACACTTTCACATGATGGAGCTGGCTCAGGTCTGCCTTGGACCAGCTCTTAGTTAGTCTGTTATAGTTTTAGACTGCCGGGGGACTTCCTTTGACACACTGAGCTCCTCTCTCCTCTCTCTTCTCTGGGGAGCTTAGTCCCTGGAATCCTTATGCTTTCTCACCCAGCAGTTTTCCCTAGAGATGGCCCGATACCATTTTTTGCTTCCCGATTCCGATACCTGAACTTGCGTATCGGCCGATACGTACAGTACAGGCCAAAAGTTTGGACACACCTTCTCTTTCAATGTGTTTCTTTATTTTCATGACTATTTACATTGTAGATTCTCACTCAAAGTAGCCACCCTTTGCTTTTTTTGATAACTCTGCAAACCCTTGGTGTTCTCTCAATGAGCTTCATGAGGTAGTCACCTGAAATGGTTTTACCTTCACAGGTGTGCTTTGTCAGGGTTCATTAGTGGAAGTTTTTCCCTTATTAATAAAAAAGCAAAGGGTGGCTACTTTGAGGAATCTAAAGTATAAGACATGTTTTCAGTTATTTCACACTTTTTTGTTAAGTACATAATTCCATAGGTGTTCATTTATCAAAAAAAAATCATTTTCAATAGTCATGAAAAGATAAAGGAAAACGCATTGAATGAGAAGGTGTGTCCAAACTTTTGGCCTGTACTGTACGCCCTCGTCCTGCAGTGTCCTGCTACGCCATGAACTACTATAACTACTATTTCTAGTTATAGTTCCATTATCTTTATTGTGACTATTATCGCCACTGTTCATCACCCCCCCAACCGGCACCGTCAGACACCGCCTACCAAGAGCCTGGGTCTGTCCCAGGTTTCTTCCTAAAAGGAAGTTTTTCCTCGCCACTGTTGCACCAAATGCTTCCTCTTGGGGGAATTACTGTAATTGTTGGGGCTTTGTAAATTATAGAGTGTGGTCTAGACCTACTCTATCTGTAAAATGTCTTGAGATAACTCTTGTTATGAATTGATGCTATAAATAAAATTGAATAGAAATGGAATTGAAGGCCTTGTACCTGACTGAGTTGGGCTGTGAGGTGGGGGGTTGAGGCGACGGCTGGGGAGGGGGGGGCATCGGCTGAGGCGTCTGCACCTGCACAGGTGAAGGCGATGACATCATCTGATGCTGCTGTGCCTGTGGAGGAAAGTGATTGGACGAGAAAAAGAATTAGCCAATCACAGGAGGAGAGAGGCAGCTGCTGGAGCAGCACAATGAACTTTAATGAAGTTCTAACAGGAAAAGTCTGAAGGGAAATGTCTCAGTTCAAGGTGTTTTCACTGTTGATTTGTTTAACTGTTTCACTGTATATTTTTTTTATTCAATAAATGCAAAAATATTTCCAAAAGTCATCGAGTAATCATGTTAAAGGGGAACTATGCTAGCCTGGGTAAACCCTGACGAACTTCCGGCAAATTTGAGATTTGCTCTGCAGGTCAGTCTGGCGAAGAGCCCATTCAAACCCATTTCCAATGTCCTCAAAATTGAGGCACCAATCACAACCGCTGAGGCGGGCTTTACACCAATCACAACCATTGAGGCGGGCTTTACGCGACGAGGATAGCGCAGCGACGGGCGAAGCAGCTTTTGTTTACATTCAACATGACGGCTACCGGCCGGGTGCTTCCCATGTCCGGCCATACTCGAGGTTCTGTCAAATTTTCATGCGGTCAACGCTACAATTAACTGACAACAGAAGTTATAGAGTTACAGTTCTCAAGGACGCACGCACACACGGACAGAGACACTGTCTCTTTTTCCTTTCTCTCAACTTTTCCACCGTGTGTGGCGCGTACCCGCTCGCGGTGTGAAGCGTGTCCGCGCTTTTCTCCCACATGTAGGGAACCTGGTGAATGAACCTGCAACATGTCAGCTGTTTGGAAATTAGTGCGTGTGTGCAGAAGATAACAAGTTTGCAATATGCAACGCCTGCAAGGAAAAAGTAGGGCGTGGAGGGACAACACCAAAAACACATTTTTTTTTTAGTTGGATATGGGATGTGAAAAGCGTCACCCGGGTCGTTGGTCTGATTGGTTGAAGGACTATCCAATTGCGCCCAGAGGCATTTGAGCGATGTCCGTTGGTGACGCCCCCTTTGGAAATGAACTGTCAATGAACCTTTCCCAGACCCACTCTTACTATAGCTTAATTTACCTTAACTTAAAAACTGCTTTAGAATGGTTAAATTACTTTTTTTCGGGTTGAATGGTGGTCGTCTCGTAAATTGCTTTACGACACTGCACACATCCAGGAACCCGCTAGCTATAAGAACAAGGTAGCGATGGAGTTTTTCACACTATCGTCATGGCTGAGCCGGCGAAAAAGAAGCAGAAAGCTAAGAAAGCATTGTCGGAGGAACAGAGAAAGAGGAAACGGTAGACTGACCGAGAGAGGAGTCAGACAACTAAACATAGGAGCTGCCAAATATCTGTTCTGAGGCTGTAGGGGGGCTCTATAGAGAAACCGGCGAGCAAAAAGCAAGAAAACAGCGAAGAAATGGCCAAAACTGCATAGTGCCCCTTTAAATAATCGTGAATTACACCCACCTGCTGGCAGGAACACAGAAGGGGCCTGACTACAGTGATGAAAATGTAGCAGTGATAAGGTTGGGTGTAAAACTCCTTTTATGTGAGAACATGCAACCGATTAGGACACAGACATAAAAAGAGAATCTTCTTGTTGCAGAGGTGGAGAAGATAAATTGAAAATGGTTTGGCGTGTGCGCTCGCGTGTCACTCAAAACGCGAACATTTCCTCTTGCATATAACGCCGCGGCTTGCTGGTCTGGTGTGCAGCATTTGGTGATCATCGGGGCGGACGCATCATTCCGTGGGCTGTGCTCCTGTATCGGGCAATGGCACACAACTTGCATCTTACTTTGGATCATCTTTCACTATTTCATAGTACACCCACGCTTCAGATTTTTTTTTTTTTTTGCAAACTCCACACAGAAAAGCCCCGCTCAGACCGGGGATCAAACTCTGTGGTGGGTACTTTCTGTGAGGCAGAAGTGCTGAACCACTGAGCCACCGTGCGGACACGTGTAAAGTACCCACTTTGGCATGTTGTTACTCTTTGTGCGGTGACGCAGACAGACAGAAGCAAACCGTGGACAGGTCAGGAGGTTCAGAGGTCAGACTAAAGGTCTGTACACCCACAGATCGCAAATATTACGCAACGTATTTTTCTGAGCTCACGCGAATAAAAACATCAACCAATCATGTTGTGTTGTTTACTTATGAGGACCATAATACAACAACAACACAGAGGCGGCTGGCCAAAGCACAGACTGTACAGACTTACTATTACTCCTTTCAACCTTGACAAACACAGTGTTTGCCAGAGACACTCTCTCCGTTTTCCAGGGAGAATTAACCATAACGATAACGATGTGAGCATCCGCCCCGCTGAGCGATAACGGTCTGTAATTGGCGACCCTGGTGTGTCACGGCCTTGAGGGAGGAGAAATACCTGCTGGGTCATCTGCTGTGCTCCCACACCGGTGGCGGCGGCAGCAGCGGCTGCGGCAGCGGCGGCTGCTGCGGCGGCCGCGGCAGCGTTTGGAGGAGGGATGGAGGGATTCAGGGCTCGAGGCATCCGGGGAGGAATCGGCATCCCGGGACGCACCAACTTCAGAGGACAGGACAGGACAGGTGAGCAGAGAGGAGGCACACATCCCAAAACTAAAAAAGGTCTTCACAGTTCCAAAAACCTGTGCCCGAAACCCCAAAGAGACCCAGAAATGTACTAGCCGAAAACAAACCCGTCTAATATTTGATGGCTGGTCCCGGATCCGTGCGAAACAGAGAAGTGTTGGACCTGAACTAGCCAAACCCGACCGCAACCAATTTCACAGCTGATTGCCATTAAACATAATTAATCAGCTATTGAAATATGAATGGAGGGTATCAGATGGGGGTCTAATTTGTGTTGCATGAAAAAGCTTGGGAAACACTGCTCTAAAAGAAGCACCATGGCTGATATCAACAGCTGGATGAACGGCATCAAAGTCATAGTTCTTTTAATATATTTGAGTTGAGTGAGATGTTATCAGAGTTAGGCTTAGAATGGAGAATGTAAGAACTACTTCATGACCATGACTGGTGTTTGCTTTGCCTGGTGAGATTTGAGTCACAGTTGTTGCACGTGGAGCTGGAGGCGGCGCCCGTCTCACCTGTCCAGTAACGCCGGCTGCGGCAGCCGCGTTGAGCTGCGCCTGAGCTGCGGCTTGCTGCGCTGCTTGCTGCGCCTGCTGGGCCTGCTGCTGCTGCTGCTGCTGCTGCTGCAGGGCACGGGCCTGCTTTCACACAGACACACGCACACACAAAGACACAGACACACACACACACACACAGAGGCACACACACACAGCAAAGCATGCAAGCAGAAGAGGGGTAAGTGTCAACTGGAACCCAGCGGTGGGATTTTTCAGCTGCAGTGCGACCGAAACAGATTTAGCGATCTGGTTCTTGTCGAATCAAACTTCAGAAGAAACGAAGGACTAAAGGGTTAGGGTTGGCCCTGGTACCGGGATCGCTTGTTGCCTTGCATACGCAAGGATCCCAGCCCTCTCGGGATTGGACCCCTAATAAGATCAGCGATTTATTACGGAGCGACGACAGCAAAGTGGAACTGTTACTGACAGATATGTAGGCCTACTTAATCGATAACACTGACTGACTGTGCTGCATCCTTTCCAAAAGTCTCCGTTTGCGTCCATCCGGACTACAAAGCATCCCCACGGCCTTCACACCCAAACTGGGGACGCAGCGTTTCCAAATGTTTCCGTTTTAAGGGGCTCGGAAACGCCGCAGTAGCGTGGACGCGGCGGAGGTGCAAAGGTAGCACAAGAAAACATTTTTTTTTTTAAATCAGAAAGGTAGCAGACTAAATGTGTCCTCACCTGGAAGGCCTGGATCTTGAGCTGGTGCTGCTGCTGCTGCTGACTGAGCGAGTTGATGGGGACGTGCTGAGCGGACGCCATCTGCCCCGCCAGAGACTGGGGCACCATGCTGGGCTGCTGCTGCTGCTGCTGAGGGTGGGGAGGCATCTGACCCGGCTGGGGCTGAACCTGGGCCTGAACCTGCTGCTGCTGCTGAACCATGTGCTGAATGGACTGGGCTTGAGCCTGAGCCTGGGCATGCTGCTGCTGCTGCTGTAGCTGCAGCTGCACCATCTGCTGCTGCTGCTGTTGCTGCTGCTGCTGCTGCTGAATCCTCGTCTGATGCATCTGCAGACGCAGCCACCAAACAGTGTGGGAAGGGAACGTGTTAGGTCATTGAATGTCTTCATCATCAGCCAGAGAAAACTAGCACCACAGGGCTCTAGAGTGCGACCAAAATGTGTAAGGGTGCGACTAAGATTTTTCCTAGGTCGCACCGGTGCACCTAACGTCCTCTCATCTGCTGCCTCTCCACTAACGAAGCAATGTCGTTTATATGGATATGGTTTAATGTTGCGTTACATGACCCATTCCTTCTGTAAAGCCGTGCCTGTGTTTGGATCTCTCCTCTGTGCAGCCCCCCTTCACTCACACACGGCTCCCCTGCAACACGGAGAGACACAGCACCGCCAGTCCAAACTTCTGACATTTGTCTACAGTTTTAATTGTTAGTAACACAGCTGTATATTGTTAAGTATGAGAGGAAACCTGTATTATTACCACAGCTGTATATTAAGTATGAGAGGAAACCTGAATTATTAACACAGCTGTATATTGTTAAGTATGAGAGGGAAACCTGTATTATTAACACAGCTGTATATTAAGTATGAGAGGGAAACCTGTATTATTAACACAGCTGTATATTAAGTATGAGAGGAAACCTGTATTATTAACACAGCTGTATATTGTTAAGTATGAGAGGAAACCTGTATTATTAACACAGCTGTATATTAAGTATGAGAGGAAACCTGTATTATTAACACAGCTGTATATTAAGTATGAGAGGAAACCTGTATTATTAACACAGCTGTATATTGTTAAGTATGAGAGGAAACCTGTATTATTAACACAGCTGTATATTAAGTATGAGAGGAAACCTGTATTATTAACACAGCTGTATATTAAGTATGAGAGGAAACCTGTATTATTAACACAGCTGTATATTAAGTATGAGAGGAAACCTGTATTATTAACACAGCTGTATATTGTTAAGTATGAGAGGAAACCTGTATTATTAACACAGCTGTATATTAAGTATGAGAGGGAAACCTGTATTATTAACACAGCTGTATATTAAGTATGAGAGGAAACCTGTATTATTAACACAGCTGTATATTATTAAGTATGAGAGGAAACCTGTATTATTAACACAGCTGTATATTAAGTATGAGAGGGAAACCTGTATTATTAACACAGCTGTATATTGTTAAGTATGAGAGGAAACCTGTATTATTAACACAGCTGTATATTGTTAAGTATGAGAGGAAACCTGTATTATTAACAAAGCTGTATATTAAGTATGAGAGGGAAACCTGTATTATTAACACAGCTGTATATTAAGTATGAGAGGAAACCTGTATTATTAACACAGCTGTATATTAAGTATGAGAGGAAACCTGTATTATTAACACAGCTGTATATTGTTAAGTATGAGAGGAAACCTGTATTATTAACACAGCTGTATATTAAGTATGAGAAGAAACCTGTATTATTAACACAGCTGTATATTAAGTATGAGAGGAAACCTGTATTATTAACACAGCTGTATATTAAGTATGAGAGGGAAACCTGTATTATTAACACAGCTGTATATTGTTAAGTATGAGAAGAAACCTGTATTATTAAATATAACTGTATATTAATATGAGAGGAAACCTGTATTATTAACACAGCTGTATATTAAGTATGAGAGGAAACCTGTTTGTATGAGAGGAAACCTGTATTATTAACACAGCTGTATATTAAGTATGAGAGGAAACCTGTATTATTAACACAGCTGTATATTAAGTATGAGAGGAAACCTGTATTATTAACACAGCTGTATATTAAGTATGAGAGGGAAACCTGTATTATTAACACAGCTGTATATTAAGTATGAGAGGAAACCTGTATTATTAACACAGCTGTATATTGTTAAGTATGAGAGGAAACCTGTATTATTAACACAGCTGTATATTAAGTATGAGAGGAAACCTGTATTATTAACACAGCTGTATATTAAGTATGAGAGGAAACCTGTATTATTAACACAGCTGTATATTAAGTATGAGAGGAAACCTGTATTATTAACACAGCTGTATATTAAGTATGAGAGGAAACCTGTATTATTAACACAGCTGTATATTAAGTATGAGAGGAAACCTGTATTATTAACACAGCTGTATATTAAGTATGAGAGGAAACCTGTATTATTAACACAGCTGTATATTAAGTATGAGAGGAAACCTGTATTATTAACACAGCTGTATATTAGAGTATGAGAGGAAAACTGTATTATTAACACAGCTGTATATTGTAAAGTATATGAGGAAACCTGTATTATTAACACAGCTGTATATTGGTAGTATGAGAGAAAACTGTATTATTAACACAGCTGTATATTAAGTATGAGAGGAAACCTGTATTATTAACACAGCTGTATATTGTTAAGTATGAGAGGAAACCTGTATTATTAACACAGCTGTATATTAAGTATGAGAGGAAACCTGTATTATTAACACAGCTGTATATTGTAAGTATGAGAGAACCTGTATTATTAACACAGCTGTATATTAAGTATGAGAGGAAACCTGTATTATTAACACAGCTGTATATTGTAAGTATGAGGGGAAACCTGTATTATTAACACAGCTGTATATTGTTAAGTATGAGAGGAAACCTGTATTATTAACACAGCTGTATATTAGAGTATGAGAGAGGAAACCTGTATTATTAACACAGCTGTATATTAAGTATGAGAGGAAACCTGTATTATTAACACAGCTGTATATTAAGTATGAGAGGAAACCTGTATTATTAACACAGCTGTATATTAAGTATGAGAGGAAACCTGTATTATTAACACAGCTGTATGTTAAGTATGAGAAAACCTGTATTTACACACAGCTGTATTGTTAAGTATGAGAGGAAAACTGTATTATTAACACAGCTGTATATTAAGTATGAGAAGAAACCTGTATTATTAACACAGCTGTATATTGTTAAGTATGAGAGGAAACCTGTATTATTAACACAGCTGTATATTAAGTATGAGAGGAAACCTGTATTATTAACACAGCTGTATATTGTTAAGTATGAGAGGAAACCTGTATTATTAACACAGCTGTATATTAGCTATGAGAGAAAACCTGTATTATTAAAACAGCTGTATATTGTTAGTATGAGAGGAAACCTGTATTATTAACACAGCTGTATATTGTTACTATGAGAAGGAAACCTGTATTATTAACACAGCTGTATATTAAGTATGAGAGGAAACCTGTATTATTAACACAGCTGTATATTGGTATGAGAGGAAACCTGTATTATTAACACAGCTGTATATTAAGTATGAGAGGAAACCTGTATTATTAATTAACACTGTGATATTTAAGTATGAGGAGGAAACCTGTATTATTAACACAGCTGTATATTAAGAGTATATGAGAGGAAACCTGTATTATTAACACAGCTGTATATTAAGTTATGAGAGGAAACCTGTATTATTAACACAGCTGTATATTGTTAATATGAGAGGAAACCTGTATTATTAACACAGCTGTATATTAGAGTATGAGAGGAAACCTGTATTATTAACACAGCTGTATATTGTTAAGTATGAGAGGGAAACCTGTATTATTAACACAGCTGTATATTTAAGTATGAGAGGAAAACCTGTATTATTAACACAGCTGTATATTGTTAAGTATGAGAGGAAACCTGTATTATTAACACAGCTGTATATTAAGTATGAGAGGAAACCTGTATTATTAACACAGCTGTATTTGTTATGTGAGAGGGAAACCTGTATTATTAACACAGCTGTATATTAAGTATGTGAAGAAACCTGTATTATTAACACAGCTGTAT
Organism: Perca fluviatilis; assembly: GCF_010015445.1. Lineage (NCBI taxonomy): Eukaryota > Metazoa > Chordata > Actinopteri > Perciformes > Percidae > Perca > Perca fluviatilis. The sequence goes on from NC_053126.1 coordinate 36,199,536, forward strand.
ATTGTTAAGTATGAGAGGAAACCTGTATTATTAACACAGCTGTATATTGTTAAGTATGAGAGGAAAACTGTATTATTAACACAGCTGTATATTAAGTATGAGAAGAAACCTGTATTATTAACACAGCTGTATATTGTTAAGTATGAGAGGAAACCTGTATTATTAACACAGCTGTATATTAAGTATGAGAAGAAACCTGTATTATTAACACAGCTGTATATTAAGTATGAGAGGAAACCTGTATTATTAACACAGCTGTATATTAAGTATGAGAGGAAACCTGTATTATTAACACAGCTGTATATTAAGTATGAGAGGAAACCTGTATTATTAACACAGCTGTATATTAAGTATGAGAGGGAAACCTGTATTATTAACACAGCTGTATATTAAGTATGAGAGGGAAACCTGTATTATTAACACAGCTGTATATTAAGTATGAGAAGAAACCTGTATTATTAACACAGCTGTATATTGTTAAGTATGAGAGGAAACCTGTATTATTAACACAGCTGTATATTGTTAAGTATGAGAGGAAAACTGTATTATTAACACAGCTGTATATTAAGTATGAGAAGAAACCTGTATTATTAACACAGCTGTATATTGTTAAGTATGAGAGGAAACCTGTATATTAACACAGCTGTATATTAAGTATGAGAAGAAACCTGTATTATTAACACAGCTGTATATTGTTAGCGTATGAGGAGGAAACCTGTATTATTAACACAGCTGTATATTAAGTATGAGAGGGAAACCTGTATTATTAACACAGCTGTATATTGTTAAGTATGAGAGGGAAACCTGTATTATTAACACAGCTGTATATTAAGTATGAGGGGAAACCTGTATTATTAACACAGCTGTATATTGTTAAGTATGAGAGGAAACCTGTATTATTAACACAGCTGTATATTAAGTATGAGAGGGAAACCTGTATTATTAACACAGCTGTATATTGTTAAGTATGAGAGGGAAACCTGTATTATTAACACAGCTGTATATTGTTAAGTATGAGAGGAAACCTGTATTATTAACACAGCTGTATATTAAGTATGAGAGGAAACCTGTATTATTAACACAGCTGTATATTAAGTATGAGAGGAAACCTGTATTATTAACACAGCTGTACAGTGCCTTGCGAAAGTATTCGGCCCCCTTGAACGTTTCGACCTTTTGCCACATTTCAGGCCTCAAACATAAAGATATAAAACTGTAATTTTTTGTGAAGAATCAACAACAAGTGGGTCCCAATTATGAAGTGGAACGAAATTCATTGGCTATTTCAAACTTTTTAACAAATAAAAACTGAAAAAGTGGGGGCAAAATTATTCAGCCCCTTTACTTTCAGTGCAGCAAACTCTCTCCAGAAGTTCAGTGAGGATCTCTGAATGATCCAATGTTGACCTAAATGACTAATGATGATAAATAGAATCCAGCTGTGTGTAATCAAGTCTCCGTATAAATGCACCTGCTCTGTGATAGTCTCAGAGGTCCGTATAGTGTAGAGAGCATCATGAAGAACAAGGAACACACCAGGCAGGTCCGAGATACTGTTGTGGAGAAGTTTAAAGCCGGATTGGATACAAAAAGATTTCCCAAGCTTTAAACATCCCAAGGAGCACTGTGCAAGCGATAATATTGAAATGGAAGGAGTATCAGACCACTACAAATCTACGGACGACCCGGCCGTCCCTCTAAACTTTCAGCTCATACAATGAGAAGACTGATCAGAGATGCAGCCAAGAGGCCCATGATCACTCTGGATGAACTGCAGAGATCTACAGCTGAGGTGGGAGACTCTGTCCATAGGACAACAATCAGTCGTATACTGCACAAATCTGGCCTTTATGGAAGAGTGGCAAGAAGAAAGCCATTTCTTAAAGATATCCATAAAAAGTGTCGTTTAAAGTTTGCCAAAAGCCACCTGGGAGACACACCAAACATGTGGAAGAAGGTGCTGTGGTCAGATGAAACCAAAATCAAACTTTTTGGCAACAATGCAAAACGTTATGTTTGGCGTAAAAGCAACACAGCTCATCACCCTGAACACACCATCCCCACTGTCAAACATGGTGGTGGCAGCATCATGGTTTGGGCCTGCTTTTCTTCAGCAGGGACAGGGAAGATGGTTAAAATTGATGGGAAGATGGATGGAGCCAAATACAGGACCATTCTGGAAGAAAACCTGATGGAGTCTGCAAAAGACCTGAGACTGGGACGGAGATTTGTCTTCCAACAAGACAATGATCCAAAACATAAAGCAAAATCCACAATGGAATGGTTCACAAATAAACATATCCATGTGTTAGAATGGCAAAGTCAAAGTCCAGACCTGAATCCAATCGAGAATCTGTGGAAAGAACTGAAAACTGCTGTTCAAACGCTCTCCATCCAACCTCACTGAGCTCGAGCTGTTTTGCAAGGAGGAATGGGCAAAAATGTCAGTCTCTCGATGTGCAAAACTGATAGAGACATACCCCAAGCGACTTTACAGCTGTAATCGCAGCAAAAGGTGGCGCTACAAAGTATTAACTTAAGGGGGCTGAATAATTTTGCACGCCCAATATTTCAGTTTTTTATTTGTTTAAAAGGTTTGAAATATCCAATAAATTTCGTTCCACTTCATGATTGTGTCCCACTTGTTGTTGATTCTTCACAAAAAATTACAGTTTTATATCTTTATGTTTGAGGCCTGAAATGTGGCAAAAGGTCGAAAAGTTCAAGGGGGCCGAATACTTTCGCAAGGCACTGTATATTAAGTATGAGAGGAAACCTGTATTATTAACACAGCTGTATATTAAGTATGAGAGGAAACCTGTATTGGTACCAGTGTTTCCGCTGATAACTATCTGTTATTGCGGCTGCCACGGCGAAAAACACATTAGAAGTTATTAAATGGAATTAACTTCAGTGTGTTGAGTAATAGCGTGTGAGACAGAGCTTGCTGGACCTGGGCGAGAGATGTGACCCATGGCCAGAATATCATAGTTCATAAAAATGCAGCGCAGTGACGATCCAGACATCTCATAGCCTACACAAGATGCTGACCCGCCAAAGAGCATTCGACCCGTGCTGGACCCGTTCATAATGAGTCAGCCGTCACTCTGGGAGTAGAATACGCTTCAGTCCATCGCACTCCCCCTCTTTTTTTTCTTTTTTTTTTTAAGATTTCAGCCTTTTTGATAGGAAAGCTGAAGACATGAAAGGGGAGAGAGAGAGAGAGGGGGATGACATGCAGGAAAGGGCCGCAGGTCGGAGTTGAACCTCTATATTAGAGATGCACAGATTGACCAGCTGGTGACTGGAATTGGCCGATTTTCACGTCATCGGCCATGCCTTATGCCAGTCTGACATATGTCGATTTTATGCCGGTCAAATTCACTCGGGCGCCGCATGATTAACATCGCGCAACTTCAGCACCACACGTGCACATGCAGGGTTTCCGCTATGCATGTAGCAGCGGCGCACTGCCGCTCAATCAGCTGTTTATGAAATGTCATAAAGTCGTAATTATACACGGCTCTGCAGATCCGTCTGCTCTACTGTTCTCAGGCCAACGGTCAGCCGCTCTCTCTCTCTCCCCTCTGAGGCTGAAAAACTGGAACATGAAAACCGCACTCATATGGGTCCCGTTAAAATATGTCAGAGCAGTTTATTGGAAAATAGCATTGGGTACCCTGACTTTGATGAATTTATTGTTTATCAGACCCCTGATGAGACAAGAAGCTAACGTTAGCGAACGCTGTGGTCCCTCTGACTCTGGACGCCCCACCGGCCGCTGTGTAAACGACGATGTATTCCTCCGACCCGCTGTATTAACGTTACTGTTTAAAACGCTTTCCAGGTTAGTGGGGGTACATACCGCTCAAAACCAACATCAAAAACGTTGTAATCTTCCCTCAGCGTTTAGTTTTGTTGCTAAACTGTGTGTAGTATACATTTGAATGTGTCCATGTGGTCTGGTGTATGTAGGCAAGCCCATAAGGCAGTTAAAACAATGCATTAGCGAACATAAGAGCTCTATTCGCAGAAATGCCTGAGATTACCCGGTCGCGGTACACTTCAATGATCATAAGCATGACATCTCATCATTGCGCTTTTGTGGCATTGAACAAGTCAAAAAAGGCCACGACTTGCTACTAAAAAGACGCAAGGCATATTGGATATTTACTTTACAGATGCTATCGCCAAAAGGCCTTAATGATGAATTTAAACTCAATATTATGTTATGCTAATTTTATGTTTTTTTCCTTCTTAGTTTATCCTCAGTAACTGTTCATTGTACATGTGAATATGGACTGCTACAATGTAACTTAACCAATGCAATGATCCACTTTTTGAATGGACTGTGTCCTCTCTGATTAAGTGTCGAAAAATACAATGCACTGATTATGAGTCTATAACATAACTGGTCTGATTATCCATTGTTTTTAAATGTACTAAGTGGCATTTTTTCCTGTTCACAGTCCGTGATGGGAGTGTCACTTTGTGAATGAATGACGTCATTCAAGAGCCGGACCTGATTGGTCCTGGTCAGTCAACCAAACTATTTAAGGCTATGGTTGAGGTGAATGTGTGAATTTACCTGATGAAGGTCTGAGACCGAAACGTTGTATTTTTCTAAATAAATTATTGCTTGCGTAAGGGTCAGTGTGCGGGACTTCCTCTGAGCTTCTGATCTGCTACTTTTGAGCATATCCTACACACCTGCCCGACAAAAAGAGGTGTTCAAAAAAGCTTTCCTACGTTGCTAAACTGTGTGTAAAATGAGCGGTGACGTTAAATGATCTGTTTCACACTAGGGTACCTTGTAATTGCTGGATTGTTCCGAGGTAACCGTCGGTAGCTAATGATAGCAGATGACAGTAACGGTAGTGTTCATATTTATGCACAATGACACATAAAGCAAACTTGCTAAAAAGGGAACTCCACGCTGTTTTCAGATAACGTTACTGTTGACATTCAAACAGGCCTGTGTGTGTGTTTTGAGAAATATCTTTAAACTCCAAGGCTATTTTCATTTTATTTTTGTTATTTATATATTATTTTATTGCCATTACCCGTTTTCATACATACAGAAGTTTAGTTTGCTATATATATATATAAAAAAAAATAGTGAAAAAAACTAAATGGTTCTTCCATAACATTGCACTTTAGATGTGTGTGAATTTCCCACACCAGTAATTTCTATAGTTCTATTTCATAGCGATAGTTATCTATTCAAAAAATGTTCTATGTTCTATGCAAAATGTAAAATGTTCTATTAAAGAAAAGATAGAAAATAAATTTGTGTGTGCTGTAAACTGGTTAGAAAAAATGAAATCGGAATTGGCTAAAAATGGTATTGGCTTCCCTAACTCAATGAAAAATCGGAATCGGCCTAGAAAGTTGTAATCGGTGTATCTCTACTCTATATATACCAACTTAGCTATCCGGGCGTCCTCTTTCTCTTTTAATCAGTCTGTTATTGTTGTTGAAAACAGGTGAAGGAGCTTTCTCAGAGATATATATATTTTTAATATATCCTAGGCTATTTATTTCAGATAACTTTCATTTACATGTGTTGCAGCTGTATATTTTCAAACTGGTAAAGGAAACCCTGTCTTTGCATTTGATTTTAATCACAATCTGTTTTAATAAAAGAGCTTGTGAAAAGTGGCTTGGACTTAAAACTGAACATTTAGCCCACACAAATACAGAGCTATATATCATGTATCGCCATTCAGCGCTAACGGCAACGCGAGGAAAAATTTGGGTGCACCTAAATTTTGTGCTGGTGCACCTAAATAAAGTTAGGCGCACCAGTGCAACCAAGGCAAAACGTTAGTCTGGAGCCCTGTACCAACAGGAAGGAGGTAAAGCCTGATACTGTATGGTTTTGCGGACGCACCACAAAGAGCTGTCACTGTGGCGTGAGGTTTATACTTGTGCGTTGGTGTTCGCGTTGATCTCGTTTAAGGGAATGGCATATAAACCTGGTTCTGCTGCTGCTGGTTCTGGGCCTGTTGCTGCTGCTGCTGCTGCTGCTGGTTCTGGTGCTGCTGCTGCTGCTGAAGTTGCTGGTTCTGGTGGTGCTGCTGCTGCATCTGCTGCACCCTCAGCAACTGCTGCTGCTGTATCTGCTGCTGCATGGCGGCGTTCTGCTGCTGCTGCTGCTGTTGCTGCTGCATGGCGTTCTGCTGCTGCTGCATGGCGTTCTGCTGCTGCTGTTGCTGCTGCTGCTGGAACTGCTGGAACTGGAGCGACTGCTGCTGCGCCTGCACCATCTGCTGCATCGGCATCTGTCCTGGACCCCCAACTGCAGCGTTAACAAGGACACAAACACAAACAATACTCTTAAAAGTCATACAGTACAATGTAGGTACATTTTATTTCTGCATTCTTAACCCATGCTAACGCTTCAGCTACACTGAATTCGTAACATGTGCGGACCCGTTCGCAGAGCCGATGTGCCGCGGAATCTCTCTTTTAACCGGCTACATCTGCAGCGCACACACGCCGCACTGTGTGTGTACGAGATACTTCCAGGTGTAAAATGAAACTGAGCCCGAGGCTTGAAAGCTCCCTCGATGTTTGTGTCCGGTCTGCGTCAGTTCAACGCTTCCCTTTCGGTGTGTATAAACAACCTGAGATCCATTCTGTGAGCATCGTGGTGACTTTCAAGAAGCGTTGAATTTAAAGTTTCAAAGTTTGTGATGAAGATAAACTTTAAAACTATAGTATTTATAGTATATACAGTTCTGTCTCTCCCATTTTAAGTAAGACAACAGCGTCGGCGCGTCCACGTGATACAAGCCTTCCGTGATATCTCTCACACACACACACACACACACACACACACAAACACACACACACACACACACACACACACACACACACACACACACACACACACACACACACACACACACACACAAACACACACACACACAAACACACACACACACACACACACACACACAAAGCTGAAAGGAGACTGAAGGAGAGCCCAGCTGTGATGCAGCCAGAGAACACACACCACACGGAGGAAACACACTCACTGGCTTGTGGGTTTCCAGCCACCCCTGCCATGGCATGCTGGCCTATCTGCATCTGCCCCATGGCCCCCATGCCACCCACTGGAGCCCCGGTCGGGCGGGGCCCCATGCCAATGGCGCCCGGGCCCCCGCCAACCCCCGTCAGGTTAGTCAGGGCATTCATGGGATCTAGCAGAAGGGCAGACAACAGATCATATTACGCAGCTCCGACATGCACGGCAGAAACTAGGGATGTCCCGATCGCGGTCTCGGAGAGGAGAGAAGAGCAGCTGATCGGGACATCCCTAGCAGAAACCATGGACCCCATGAGTCTGGAAGAGAACGAGGAGGACAGAAACACAGCATAGAAAAAACCAAATGGTGACCCAAACAGAGACAAAAACCAAATGGACTTACCTTGAACTCCGAGTGCCTTCTTGTCTGTAAACGAGACACAACAAGATATTAGTGATTGGTAGGGCTGAGAGAGCTCATTATTTACAGAGACCGGAAATAAAAATAGAGGCTTTCTTGAGGAAAAGTAACCCTGATTCTCAACCAGTTGCGTCTGCCGCGATGTCAGACAGCCTTCGCAGCCTCTGACTCTCATGGTGTGTGAGTCGGCTTACAGACCACAGTATTAAAACTAAATCTCCATTCAGGTTAAATACTTACGGATGTCCCTGAAGTGTATGATGAGCCTGGCCACCAGAGATAAATACTCCTCCTGGGAAACACAGAGGGACATCCGTTACTACACTGTAAGACTGGGATCAAAGTCCCCCAGAGATCGACTACGCTACTCACTCTGGATTTGGCCTTGACGTAAACGTGGTTCTCCATGTCTTGGCTGGACTTGGTGTGTGCGGTTCCTGCCTTCCTCATCGCCTCTTCACTGGAGAGAAAACACACGCTTCACTTAGTTTAGTTTGAACATGTTAAAATAATAAGTCAGAACATGGAGATTTCAGTACAGGCAAGAAAACCAACCTGGACCTATAAAACACACACACACACAGAAAGAGAGAGAGACAGAGACACACACAGACATATTTTATATCTTACACACATATAAAGTATTGCACAACATTTTAAGTATTCCCACATAAATATTTATTTACATAATATTTAAGCTATATATACAGTAAGCATATTCTTGTTTTTAATGTTACGTGGATACATGCGTTATGATCCTTATTCACCAGTCAGTGTATATTTAATGTGATGCTGTTCTCTGACACACAGACACACATGCATGCACGCGCACACACACACACACAAATTTATATATTTATAATATAAAGTATTGCACAAAATTTTAAGTATGCCCACATAAATATTATTTATTTACATAATATTTATTACTATTTATTTATAGTCTTGTTTTGAATACGTTACGTTGATACATGCGTTATGGTCCTTATTCACCAGTCAGTGTATATTTAATGTGATGCGTTTCTGCTCTCGGACACTGTATTGTGTTTTTTTGTGTGTGTGTGCCTGTTATTGTAATTTCTTATGAATAAAGTTTTTGAAAAAAAACACATAGTGTATACTATGATGTGTTTATGTTTAAATGTATAACACATAATCGAGTTTGACAGTGAACCAACGACACCAGATGTGTGTTTAATGTTAATCTCTTCTCAGAGCCGAATTAAAGGGAAGCGAGTACCGTTAAAGAGTTAACTTGCTTAACGCTAGCAGCTACCGTTAATGATGCTAATTATAACATATGAAATAAAACGCCATTTGGCATTGTTTTAACAATTTGAAGTAAGCCGAATTAAAGAGTGAGCCAAAATATGTCGTAATATGTTGACTGCCTTGTTTTTGGATCGCCGTTTAGTTCGCTTTTTTACAAGTAAGAATTAATTTGGCGCTTTTTTAAACACGGTTTGACATGACGTGCTTTCCTGCTGAGCTAACGTTAGCTTAGCTCATTGGGCTAACGCAACAGAAACAGAACCAGTGATTAGGTTAAAAACACACAACACTGAAACAAGATATCTCACATCTGAGCGACGACTTTTTGTCGGAACTGAGGGCTCCTCCAGTCGCTGTCCTGCCCGGGGACCTCCATGACACAAAATATGTATTTATGGAGGATTTTTTTACTTGAAGAGTTTAATGTTTTCCCTCTGCTCTTCCTCCTTCCGCTCAGAGAAAAAGGCTGCTGTGTTTTTAGGATTTAATCCGGTGTTAATAAAGTTTACCACCGCCTGCTGGCTGACCACTGAACTGCATGCGTGTGTGTGTGTGTGTGTGTGTGTGTGTGTGTGTGTGTATCAGTGTTGTATAAAGTACTAGAAAGCCATACTTGAGTAAAAGTACAAGTATCGTACTAGAAAAAGACTTCGGTAGAAGTGAAAGTTACCTTTTAGAATATTACTTAAGTAAAAGTCTTAAAGTATCTGATATATACTGTACTTAAGTATCAAAAGTAATTTTCTGATATTTAATGTACTTAAGTATCAAAAGTAAAAGTAAAAGTTGTTTTTTTTAAAAGCAAGCGGTTAGAACTTTTATTGTGGCTTTCTTATAGTAAAGCATAAAGCATATTCAGGGACTTTTCAGGCACAATTCTCTTAAGTTCAAAGAACAAACAGCATATGTTTGTGACGTTATCTTCACCATTACCCTGTTCACCGAGTTCACCACTATTGTTGGGGTGGTCGCAGGGCTCAACATAAAAAAAAATCCCCACTGGCCCCAGGGGCCAGTAGATCAGAGTTTTGCTGGCCCCTTCTACATTTTTACTGGCCCTGAAAGAAATATAGGTGTGATTGGAAAAGGACAAAAAAGCAGGAAAAAAGCTAGCCACTGCCACTGGATGTTGTGCCATTAGCAGCAAAGCTAGACCAGGGGTCATCAACTACATTCAAATAAAGAAAATAAAATTATACCTAATACGCATCATCTTGTCATCTTGATATTTTCACTTTCTTACTAAATTAATGCTATATTTTTTACATTAGTAAGCAAACCCCTAAAAACATGGAAAATCCATAATGATAACTAGATAGGCTACTTAACTAGAAAATGATCTCAGATTAGTCCTGTATGCCTAATTTGAAATAAGACAATTCTGTTGCTAAATAATACAACCGGCAACATCGTCAACAATGAAGAACGTGTCATTCACGTGCATATTAAGTAGCCATATGTATTTGTTTTGGTCTTATAATACCTCCATAGGTTTACCGCTCCAGCGGAGAGGATGGCTCGTTTAGAAATCAGCTACGTTTACAAGAGTTTGTCCAAAGTTCAAGATTGGTTGCAAATTAAGACAAACAGTTAGACTACAAACTGACATCTTTCATTTTAGCTCGTTTGTAAAGTCGCTGTTTGCAGAGTAGAGCTGTGTTTGCACAGCGCGGTGGACGAGAGTGGGCAGCGCAGACAGATCAGACTGAGATATGGTTTCTACGTGTTTCTGCCTGTAGAACAGGTACGTGGGTTATTGATAAGTATTGACTCTTTAATCATGGAGGTTTTATTGTAGGCTACCTTCTTACAGTAACGAGTGTAGCGTTAGTTCATCTGCGCCATCGGCGGTAAATAATCCTCGGTAACGTTTCCAGTCAGTACATGTGCTGCGTGAAGTAACGCACACACCAGTGACTGTGGCTGCAACCAGCCCGACATACGTTTTTACTGGCCCCGGGCCATCGGGCCATTGCTTATGTCGAGCCTGGTGGTCTACGATAACGGGAGGTCCTCCAGTAGGTGCTCGTGCTTCCATGGCGGTTTGATATGGGATTAGCATTAGGTTCGCCAAACCTCCCTTGTTGCAGTCGCACACATTTCTTCTAATTTTATTTTTTAGTAACGAGTAACGAAGATGCTTAGTGGAAATATAACGGAGTAAAAGTATACATTTTATCTAGGAAATGTAGTGGAGTAAAAGTGAAAGTTGACATACATTTAAATAGCGAAGTAAAGTACAGATACGTGAAATTTCTACTTAAGTACAGTAACGAAGTATTTGTACTCCGTTACATTACAACACTGGTGTGTATATATAGATATCCATGGATGTATGGAGCGGAGGCAACCGTCCTCCGCGGTTCACGCCTGGCCGTCGTCCATTAATACCTGACAATGGACACCTCGTCAGGCATTAACCCTTACGTATCGAATTTTTTTTACTTGGGGGTCTAAGATACTAAATAAAGAACTTACAGTATATTTCGTATTTTTATCAGAAACTGCTTTATTGGCCAAGTAAACACAAGGGAATTTGAGTCTGGCCTGCTTTCAACACAGAAACAGACATGACGTTATGGCTCAAATCAAAGATAAACAAGGTAACGTTAAACATGAACGTTTCACTATGTAGGCTTCATATATAAGTTGTATATAATAAAGTGTATACATGCATACATATACACATACGTACATACAGTTACATATAAATAGATCTATGAAGCTTATAAACAGTAGGCCTAATTAGTGCCAATGATCCAGTAGATGGCGCCGATGTTCAATCAATGTTAGAGTTACGCATTCTTCCAACAGTGCGCAGGTCACATAAGCTGATGAGATACTACAATTTAATTCATCGTATTATTTTTATACTGTCAGTAGGCTACTTTTAGAGCAACTTGTATAATGGCTTAAGGGCCTGGAACATATATTGAATGAATTGAAATACATTTAAACGTATAGGCTATAGTCTTACTGTAGCCTATCTTGAATTCACAAGGGCCACGTCTGGCGACGACGCTAGGTGTAGCGCCGTACTTATCAACGACGATGTACACTGGCGACGGTGTAGTCAATCCACACATTAGAGTCACACGACAGTCTCCTTCGGTAGGTTATCCGTGGCACTATCCACTCGCCATAGGCAGCCAGCGTCCGTCCGCGGGCAGCCAGCCGGCAGCCAGCGTCCGTCCGCGGGCAGCCAGCCGGCAGCCAGCCGGCAGCCAGCGTCGATCCAGCGGGCAGCCAGCCGGCAGCCAGCCGGCAGCCAGCCGAAGCAGCCAGCCGGCAGCCAGCCGGCAGCCAGCCGGCAGCCAGCCGGCAGCCAGCCGGCAGCCAGCAGATGCTTATTAGACACCTGGTGGCGTTTTGATAATCAACTCCGCCCTGTGGCTTTCACAGCCAATAGATTTGAACTCTAATCACCCAATCAGTAAAGAAGGAGGTCAGGCAACACTAATCAAGCATGGATCTCCTTTTGCAGCTTGTTTAAGTAGCCCAAAGAAAATGCACAACTTTGTAGTATGTTACTTTTGTATTGCCAGACATCAGTAGGCACTGGGTGCTCATACTTTATTTAATTAATCAACCCAAATCATCCTCCTAAAAATGTAATAAAAAGTGGTGAGGAGCTATTTTCATTATTATCTTCTTAAATTTAGTAAGCCCTGTCACACTAAAAACTGACTAAACGCTGTCCCACTAAGAACCTAATGGTATCACGTCTGCCTTTTATTGTACATTTTATCTGGGTCTATTGTTAAAAGGGTTTCAGATATGGTGATATTTAATTGCTGCAAATACCGGTCTATTACTAAAAGACCAAGAGAGGGGTTAACATGGAGAGTAAGCAGATTTTCAAAAATACTGTACTCTTAATTCAACTACTAGGAACCAAATGGTAGCTTACCAGAATATCTGACAACTCTGAAAATCTTGACAAAAAGGATTAATAATTTCTGTAAAGGGCATGTAACAATCAAACCTAAATATTATTATAAATCTTATTTAATTACTACAAAACAATGCTAGTTTGGGACAATTTAAGACAGTCACAGCTGTCTTGCATACAGTCAGTTAAATAAGAATTAGTTATCTCAATAAAAACTAAATTAAAATTATAATGGCAGCATAGGGCACTATCACCATTTATTTGAATTCCAGTAAGCGCAATTGACGCGAAGACTGCTAGATATATTAATTCTTTCCTCTACTTTCATATCTTTATGCAAAAAACACCCACCAGCGCTCTATATAAAGCAACTAAATTAAACATACGTGTCATACTTCATTTGACCTTTCAGGAGACTTACCTTGACACAGGAACAGCAGGTGTCAGATCCCTCAACACATTCAAATACTATGGTTTATGATCTTGATTCAATTGGACATTAAGTTGTAATGATAAATCATTATAAGTATTTTCATTTATTTTTATTCCATGCATTACTAAAAATGTCAAGCTGAAAAATGTACTGACAAACACAAAAGCATGACAGATATAAAACATGACATTTATTAAATACATCAAATATTCAGCAGCACGAGGGTGCAAGTAGTCCTTTGTGCATAGTTTCTGGTATATATTTATATTTTTATATTTATAATTATATTTAAAGGACCACGTGACATCACAGTGCTTTGCTGTCACCATTTTTGTGTCTGGTCAAAGCTACATCATATCAACCACAACAGCTAGAGGAGACGGATATGTGATACACACAAGAGAATACACGGAACAAATAGTTTTTGTCCGTAACGTTAACCAGCCGTCAGCCCTTAACGAACAACTTGCTAGTTAACGTTACTAGCACGATCAATCTAGACTTAACCACCACAAAAATAACACTGTTGATTATTGATGACTTGCATGTCCTGTTATCACATACTGTACATTTGTTTTTCTTCAACTGCCATATCTTGGTGTCATTCACCTCTCGTGCAACAGCGTATTGATGGGCATCTGGACTCATGAGATACTCCAGTGTATGGGGATGTATTATGTACAAGTTAATGTTAAATGTGTCAGGAAAAGTAAGTTTGGGCTGACGTATGGCTGGGCAATTTATATATAAATTTTAGAGTATCGTTCAATATGTTTGATGTTGAGATGGAAAAAATGTGAAAGGTCCAGTGGAGGTGAGTTAAGCAGGAATGGTTCAGGAGGTTCTTTTCTTGACTGCCATGCAGGGCGCGCGATGGAGAGCTGACAGTCAAGTGACACCTTTCAAAACAATGGATGACCCCGCGCCTCGCGGCCGGAAAAGTTGAACTGGATCAGCACTGTTTCGAGAATGTGATCTCCCCTTACTGGAAGTTGTAGATGGAGCGGATGAGGGGAGTCACTAGGGTACAGAGAGAAGATGACATTAGTGGAAGTGACAGACATTCAAAGTTCACTCGCATTAAGCAACACAAGATATCGGTCATTCCATCCACTCAAACTTAGAAAATAGAGAAATCCCTGTTCTTTTGTAAGTTTCTGTTTCTGTCTGTATGGAGTATATAGTGTAGGACAGATGCCTGTGCCCCAGAGTACCTGTGACTGGCTGATTTTGAAACAAAGATAAATGGGCATACATGAAGAAGAAAAATTATCTGTGCGTTTGTTTTCTTTGATCCTGTCACTGCCGTGCAGTCGATACACTGTCTAACATGTGGCGCTGTGTGGGAAACTTTCCATTATAGCTTTCACAATTCAAACAATCCTCGGCTGGAAGTTTTCATTCTTTGATTTTCTGTTAGCAATCTATGTTTCTCAATATTATTAAAATAACTGGCGGTGCCTCCAATATGAATTAGGTAAGTTTTGTGTTAACCTTGATTATTCTTTTATATTGTAACTCAGAACAAAACCTCATGTACAAAATCTAAGACCCAAAAATGATACTTTAAATACTATAAACCCAGATTGGGAATTTATTTAGTTAAAGTACAAAAATAATAAACACATGTATGGTGTATTAGAAACATAAACACAAGTGAGGCCAGTATAAATAACTCCCTATTTTTTATGACACCCAAAATAATATGTTGCCTCAATATAGCTATCAGAGTATACTATAAATTGTTACCTCTGCTTAGGTTTCAAAAAAATAAATGCATAAATCCTTTTGACATGTAAACCTGAATAGTTATCTGTGGGCCCACACTCACACATTCATACTCAGAAATCAAAATACAAACAAAAAAAACCCTGTTGCAGGCCTGAATAGAAGCTTGGGAGAGGAGGCCTAAAAATGTGACGGCCGTTTCACTTGTTTACACAACCAATAAAATAAAATCCACGTGCAATATACTCAGTACTCACGAATCCCAGTCAAGGGGATATAAAGGCGAACTTGGCGATGGCAGCAGACAGAGCACCGGGTAAACCACAGCAGGAAGATCAGCAGAACAGAAACCAGCAGCGACAGTCTACATCACACCAGCAGGATGGAAAACCGCTCTCTGGGTGGTCCAGAGGAGCTTCCCCGATCCTCTCTCTTTTACAGTCACAAATGTCCGTCTCCTGAATCAAATAAATTAACTGAGAAAGCAGGTCCATCCACTATTTCACGGCGAATTATCGGTAGCTTGTCTCAATTATTTCACATGCAAAGCTAACAGTATGCTACGAAAACAATGCTAATGGCAATTGTGCTATCGCTAACTGCTATTCACAGTTAGTGACACAATAGATACTACAACACTTAATTACAGCATATATAATCACACACATGCACATGTATATTTACCTCTTGTCGATTTCAATATGCCAAAACACAGCATAACTGGTTGTCAGCCTCAGTAATGGATAACAATGTCCTTCTACAACCTACTAAACCTCACAAAGTCCGTTCACTTAGCGTCTCTGACTGGATCTCTACATGTTACATCTAAGCCCCGCCCCTCTACCTGGGATTGTAATTACATTGGCTGATAGGTCATGACCTTCCAACAAAAGTACAGAAAGACGATGATTGACATATTAGGCTGCTATCAGGTTAAACTGTGTGGCAGATTACCCTTACACGTGCTGAATCATGTACACTTCACTCAAACTACAGTCAACTCCATGAGCTTAAAACTTTGATCTTTTAAAAACTGTAAATGTAACTCTTACATTTTAAACGTTTTATTAATGTTAACCATTTTAACATATGGCATTAACTAATTAACTAATATTTTCTTCACCATATTTATCTATTTGGATTGAATTAAAATAATTTCAATAAATATCTAAATTAAATTTATCCAGGGCTACATATTATTTAGAACACTTCTTAACTTTGCGTCTGTATGAACAAACACTTTGATGGTAATATACATATTGTGAACACAAAAACCACACTAGAGCAAGTCAAAACGCCTCTACTCCTTTATGACTGAAGAGGGACCAACTAACTCTGTAGAAAGTTCACACAGACTAGGAGCAAAATATCCGGAAGAGCTGCAAAACAAGTAGCCTAATGATATATATTTTTTTTAAACGATAGTGTAGCACTGTAGTTACTCACTGACAGATAGGCCCAGAGTCTAGGTTTGAAGGAGATCTAGAACTAGGACTCAGGAATAACAGACCAAGGGGTGAATTTGAACTTATTTAAGAAGACAATAAGTAGTATTAGACAATGTAAACACATCAATTTGGTACCAAACCACACAGAAATTTAAAATACACACACACACACACACACACACACACAAACACACGCAGGAGGTGCACTGCAGACGGAGCAAATATACCTTGCCAGTAAAGCGACAAGTGTGGCTACAGTTTTCAAAAGCGGAACCAGCGTTTGCTGCAATATAACTTATGGCTAGATGCTGATGCAGTCAATATCGACTTCCTAGACAGACAGGGACCAGAGTGTTCTCTATGACCCAGGCACAAGACAAAAGCATTCATAGGCTCTGGTGACAGGCTGGAGGTTGAAGGTTAAAGGCAGCTTTATTTCTATAGCACTTTTATGAACAAGGCAATGTAAGTGCTTCAGATAAAACATTATAGAGCAAATGGTCATGAAAATAAAACCGCCTAAAGAATAAGATGCAAATAAATTTTACAGTTCCATGTAAGAATTTTTTTTTGATTAATAGGTGGTAGGGACAGGTTTGTGAGGAGAGAGGGATGCAGCAGTTATTAGGCTCTTTAGAGGTGAACCCCAATCTTGTGTCTCATCTTGTGAGCTGAGTATCTCGTCCACACTCCTAATATCCCTTTGAAAGGTTAGGGCATCACCGTTTGTAGTTTAGCGGGCCAAACCACACTCTGCATGACTTTTTGGGCCTGTTTTGGGATCTGTTTCTGTTGCAGAAAGTGATGTTCAGGACACTCCATGATGCAGGAGTAATCAATGTTTACCATGACCTCTTCAGGTTTCTTGAGAGAGAGGGTATAGTGAACCCTGATAATGAAATGCATCCTTGGGCACTGCACTATGTATATTTACCAAGGATCAACAGGGACCTGAATGCCTTCACGAACCAGTGGAGCCACTATGGTCTAAGGACCTAACCTTTCAAAAGGATATTAGGAGTGTGAGGAGATGAAATCAAAAATCAAAAATGAGCACTGTGAAAGGTTTTAACTTTTGCTCTATAATGTTTTATCTGAAGCACTTATATTGCCTTGTTCCTGAAAAGTGCTATAGAAATAAAGCTGCCTTGCCCTTCAACCTCCAGCCTGTTACCAGAACCTAGGAACTAGGAGGCATTGCAATGTTAAACTGCAAAGGCGAGCTATCTTTTGCTCCGTCTGCAGTGCACCTCCTGCGTGTGTGTGTGTGTGTGTGTGTGTGTGTATTTTAAATTTCTGTGTGGTTTGGTACCAAATTGATGTGTTTAAATTGTCTAATACTACTTATTGTCTTAAATAAGTTCAAATTCACCCCTTGGTCTGTTATTCCTGAGTCCTAGTTCTACATCTCCTTCAAACCTAGACTCTGGGCCTATCTGTCAGTGAGTAACTACAGTGATACACTATTGTTTTAAAAAATATATATTATTAGGCTACTTGTTTTGCAGCTCTTCTGGATATTTTGCTCCTAGTCTGTGTGAACTTTCTACAGAGTTAGTTAACTGGTCCCTCTTCAGTCATAAAGGAGTAGAGGCGTTTGACATGCTCTAGTGTGGTTTTGTGTTCACAATATTTATATTACCATCAAAGGGTTTGTTTTAATTGTAATTTAGATATTTATTGAAATTATTTTAATGCAATACAAATATATAAATATGGTGAAGAAAAATATAAGTTAATGCCATATGTTAAAATGGTTAACATTAATAAAACGTTTAAAAGGTAAGAGTTACATTTACAGTTTTAAAAAATCAAAGTTTTAAGCTCATGGAGTTGACTGTAGTTTGAGTGAAGTGTACATGATTCAGCACGTGTAAGGGGATCTGTCCACACAGTTTAACCTGATAGCAGCTTAATATGTCAATCATCGTCTTTCTGTACTTTTGTTGGAAGGTCATGACCTATCAGCCAATGTAATTACAATCCCAGGTAGAGGGGCGCTTAGATGTAACCTGCAGAGATCCAGTCAGAGAGACAGAGACGCTAAGTGAACGGACTTCGTTGAGGTTTAGTAGGTTGGAGAAGGACATTGTTATCCATTACTGAGGCTGACAACCAGTTATGCGGTCTTTTGGCATATTGAAATCGACAAGAGGTAAATATACATGTGCATGTGTGTGATTATATATGCTGTAATTAAGTGTTGTAGTATCTATTGTGTCACTAACTGTGAATAGCAGTTAGCGACTTCACACAATTGCCATTAGCATTGTTTTCGTAGCATACTGTTAGCTTTGCATGTAAAATAATTGAGACAAGCTACCGATAATTCGCCGTGAAATAGTGGATGGACCTGCTTTCTCAGTTAATTTATTTGATTCAGGAGACGACGTTTGTGACTGTAAAAGAGAGAGAGAGGATCGGGAAAGCTCCTCTGAACCGCCCAGAGAGCGGTTTCCATCCTGCTGGTGTGATGTAGACTGTCGCTGCTGGTTTCTGTTCTGCTGATCTTCCTGCTGTGGTTTACCCGGTGCTCTGTCTGCTGCCATCGCCAAGTTCGCCTTTATATCCCCTTGACTGGGATTCGTGAGTACTGAGTATATGTGCTTGCATTTTATTGGTTGTGTAAACAAGTGAAACGGCGCGTCACATTTTTGGGGTCGTCTCCCAAGCTTCTATTCAGGCCTGCAACAGGGTTTTTTGTTTGTATTTTGATTTCTGAGTATGAATGTGTGAGTGTGGGCCCACAGATAACTATTCAGGTTTACATGTCAAAAGGATTTATGCATTTATTTTATTGAGACCTAAGCAGCAGGTAACAATTTATAGTATACTCTGATAGCTATATTGAGGCAACATTATTTTGGGTGTCATAAAAAATAAGGAGTTATTTATACTGGCCTCACTTGTGTTTTTTTCTCTAATACACCATACATGTGTTTATTATTTTTGTACTTTAACTAAATAAATTCCAATATCTGGGTTTATACAGTATTTAAAGTATCATTTTTGGGTCTTAGATTTTGTACATGAGGTTTCGTTCTGAGTTACAATTTAAAAGAGTAATCAAGGTTAACACAAAACTTACCTGATTCATATTGGAGGCACCGCCAGTTATTTTAATAATACTGAGAAACATAGATTGCTAATAAGCATTAGTTAGTACCGGTAAAACCAAAACAACCCAGGTGCCTTCCCATAGTACTACTACTCTATAGAGACCATATAGCTACATGGGACAGGTGTTACAAATATAATAAATGTCATGTGTCCCTATTTGACTGGTGGGTCCACCATGTATAAACTCACCCTATTACTGCACTAGTAACCTGTGGACAGCCAGGGGGAACTAACAGCTGGTAAGTAACATTAGAGAGTAGAGTCCATCACTCAGACAGTGACACATTTAGGTTGTTATGAATGGCATATATGATTTGAAATGAAACATAAACTCAACCTGACTAAAACCAAGTTCTGACTCTGTTTCAATAGTGTTAGTGTGTTGAAATACATACTGGGTGAACAGTGAAGCTAATGTAGAGCCTTTTTTTCTAGGAGTCTTACCAATTTTAGGACAATGCAGGAGGACGATCCTAAATATACAGCAAATGCAGCCAGGGCCGTTTCTTTAATGACCCTGCAGTGGGATGTTGTAAACTTGCATTATCATGAGCAGGTGTGTCGGAAATGAGATTCAAAACAAAAGTCCAGTTTGCAGTTCTGGTCTGGCATGCAATCACCAAGGTAGAGATAAGTGTCCTCTGCACAAAACAGGTGGACACCAAATAGTATACTGTATATATTAGGGCTGCATGATTAATCTAATTGCGATGTCACTCTGTGCAATTACATAACTGCAAAAAAATGTGTGACTTAAGTTAAGAAAAAGGTGTGCACTGCAGTCTCCACGTTGGGTTGTAACACGAGCAGCAAATGCGCTACCAGTTGTCACAAAATAGGCAGTAAAAGAAAATCAAAGAATGAAAACTTCCAGCCGAGCATTCTTTGAATTATGAAAGATATAATGGAAAGTTGCCCACACAGCGCCAAATGTTAGACAGTGTATCGACTGCACGGCAGTGACAGGATCAAAGAAAACAAACGCACAGATAAATGAGTATACATGAAGAAAACTTATCTTTGTTTCAAAGTCAGCCAGTCACAGGTACTCTGGGGCACAGGGATCTGTCCTACACTATATACTCCATACAGACAGAAACAGAAACTTACAAAAGAACAGGGATTTCTCTATTTTCTAAGTTTGAGTGGATGGAATGACCGATATCTTGTGTTGCTTGTACGGAAGTGAACTTTGAATGTCTGTCACTTCCACTAATGTCATCTTCTCTCTGTACCCTAGTGACTCCCCTCATCCGCTCCATCTACAACAGTGTTTCTCAACGGGGGCGGTACCGCCCCCCAGGGGGCGTTCAGAAGATGATGGGGGGCGTTGGAAGCAATATTTTGGAAAGGGGGGCGTTGAGGTGCCCTTGGGGGGCGTTTGTTTGAAAGCTAGTTTAAACCAAAGATTCACAATAACAATACATGTTTACACTTAAACTACTTGCAAAAAACTGTTTTCTGCAACATTAAAACCTGCCAGTTCACGGCACTGCAACTGGACGAACGGTGGATCATTGTTCGGCGCAGCTCCGTGCTGCCTTCAGGAAACGGGAAGTCAGAGCATCGCTTTAAATGAGCTCCGTATTTCAGCGTGAAGCTGCGTTCCAGAAAAATAGCAATCGCCGCAGGGTGGTGGCGATGCCCTGATGTATTCTTTAATCCCCCAATGTAGCACAAGTAGACTTTATATTTCCACAGTAACAGTTTTTCGTCAGATCTTTTATAGAACCCAACGTTTCCTACTGTACCTGAAGGCAGCTTAATTTCACGAAGAAAAAGAGAAAAAGAGACGAGCGAGAGATTTTTTTTATTTTTTACGAGCGCGAGATATCGACTGTGCTTTGTTGTTTGGCAAACATTTAGCTGTCCCCCAAACTCCCCGGCAATTCAGGGCTTGTGTTTGCTGTTTTAACTTTTTCTTGTTGAAGCGATAGAGGAAGAGATGTCACTGTTTACTGCACGGGACTCCACCTCCTCAAAAGCAGTGCGATGTGGGGGTTGCTTCTCCAAACGTTTTTTTCTGCTATTTACTCGCAAGAGACAGGCGATAGCAAACCTAGACTTTCAAACCTAGACTCTTCAAACCTAGACTCTTCAATCCCCCCCAAACCTCTTCTAACCTAGACTCTTCAAAAACAACTTAACAAAAAAACCCTAACTTATACTCTTCTAAGCATTAACAAAGGGCTCTCACTAACTTTCCAAAGGTTGTAAACTTATTTCCATTCGGAGCTAGGTGTCGTTCTTCAAGTCGTTTGTCATCACCAAAATGAAAACCTTGTTTCTGTGTGTGTGTGTGTGTGTGTGTGTGTGTGTGTGTGTGTGTGTGTGTGTGTGTGTGTGTGTGTTGTTGTAAGCTGTAATCCTGCTTTTTCCCCCATGATAAGTGCAAGCTTTTTTTTCCGTTGGAACAATTTGTATGAAAAATAGATTTGAATGTTAAATTGCTAGCTGTTTCTGATTGGCTACTGTTAGTGTTTGTAATAATAATAATAATAATAATAATACATTTTATTTAAAGCGCCTTTCATGACACCCAAGGTCACTTCACAACCAAAAAAGGACATTCAAATTATAGTCATCTTATAAAGGTGCTGAGGTTCACACCATGCAGCAGGCCTTTTGATAATACCTAATTATAGTTTGAATGTTACATATCTAGTAGTTCTGATTGGCTGCTGTTATTTAATTTGAATGTCAAATGGTTGCATTTAAAAAAAAAAAACTGTAAATATTTCTATTCACATGGCTTTTTTGATACCTGGGAAACTAATACATGTGTTGTTTGTCATTCAATGATTTGATTTATTGATTATTTTTAATAACAATAGTAACGACAATAATAGGCCTATATTAGGGCGTAATCATTAATATCCAGGGCAATTAGCCTACATAATATTTGATGGGGGGCGTTAGGGACCTGGATAATGGATAGGGGGGCGCTGGCACAAAAAAGGTTGAGAACCACTGATCTACAACTTCCTGTAAGGGAGATCACATTCTCCGAAACAGTGCTGATCCAGTTCAACTTTTCCCGGGAGGCTGCCGGGTCATCCATTGTTTTAAGGTGTCACTTGACTGTCAGCTCTCCACCGCAGCCCTGCATGGCAGTCAAGAAAAGAACCTCCTGAACCATTCCTGCTTAACCTACCTCCACTGGACCTTTCACATTTTTTTCCATCTCAACATCAAAACATATTGAACGATACTCTAAAATTTATATATAAATTGCCCAGCCATACGTCAGCCCAAACTTACTTTTCCTGACACATTTAACATTAACTTGTACATAATACATCCCCATACACTGGAGTATCTCATGAGTCCAGATGCCCATCAATACGCTGTTGCACGAGAGGTAAATGACACCAAGATATGGCAGTTGAAGAAAAACAAATGTACAGTATGTGATAACAGGAC
Organism: Perca fluviatilis; assembly: GCF_010015445.1. Classification (NCBI taxonomy): domain Eukaryota; kingdom Metazoa; phylum Chordata; class Actinopteri; order Perciformes; family Percidae; genus Perca; species Perca fluviatilis. The sequence continues at coordinate 36,222,306 of NC_053126.1, forward strand.
ATGCAAGTCATCAATAATCAACAGTGTTATTTTTGTGGTGGTTAAGTCTAGATTGATCGTGCTAGTAACGTTAACTAGCAAGATGTTCGTTAAGGGCTGACGGCTGGTTAACGTTACGGACAAAAACTATTTGTTCCGTGTATTCTCTTGTGTGTATCACATATCCGTCTCCTCTAGCTGTTGTGGTTGATATGATGTAGCTTTGACCAGACACAAAATGGTGACAGCAAAGCACTGCGTGATGTCACGTGGTCCGCTTTAAATATAATTATAAATATAAAAATAATAAAATATAACCCAGAAACTATGCACAAGGACTACTTGCACCCTCGTGCTGCTGAATTTTTGATGTTATTTAATAAATGTCATGTTTTATATCTGTCATGCTTTTGTGTTTGTCAGTACATTTTTCAGCTTGATATTTTTAGTAATGCATGGAATAAAATAAATGAAAATACTTATAATGATTTATCATTACAACTTAATGTCCAATTGAATCAAGATCATAAACCATAGTATTTGAATGTGTTGAGGGATCTGACACCTGCTGTTCCTGTGTCAAGGTAAGTCTCCTGAAAGGTCAAATGAAGTATGACACTATGTTTAATTTAGTTGCTTTATATAGCGCTGGTGGGTGTTTTTGCATAAAGATATGAAAGTAGAGGAAAGAATTAATATATCTAGCCATCTTCAGGTCAATTATACTACTGAATTCAAATAAATGGTGATAGTGCCCTATGCCATTATAATTCTCTTAAATTTAGTTTTATTGAGATAACTAATTCTTTATTTAACTGACTGTATGCAGTAAGACAGCTGTGACTGTCTTTAAATTGTCCTTAAACTAGCATTTTTGTAGTAATTAAATAAGATTTATAATAATATTTAGGTTTGATTGTTGCATGCCCTTTACAGAAACTATTAATAAATACGTAACTGAACTAAAGCATACCGAT
>NC_053126.1:36228673-36231173 GCF_010015445.1 Perca fluviatilis
ATCTTCTGGTACAGTTTTTTCACCGGTCCTGCAGCTGGAGGGGGAGTGAGATGGACCCGATCAACACACATGAGGCGCTGTGTGGCACAAAACAGAACTCCAAAAAGGCATTATTTGTTCTTTTATCAATATTATCACTTGGAAAAATGTCTACTTATTTTAGTGAATCTCAAATATTATAAAACAGCATTTCTTTCCCTTATGCTGGTTTAACTCTATAAAATCCATACAAATTGTGCTGAAAAGGAAACAGTTTTTGTAATTGTTCTCTTTTAGATTACTTTTAACGGTTATGTTCCTGCAAATAATTAAGGGCAATCAAAACAAAACAAAATTGTTTTTAAAGCATTTTTTTAAATTAAAAAATTATGTGAACACATAATTTATTAAACACCTTATTCATTACTGCTACTATATCCCTTCTATTTGAGGCACAAGCTCATGACTCAATAAACGCAGCCCATATAAATCACATTAAATCACTACCTAAGCAAAATAAGTGGACATAAATCAGACCCCAACATTTTTTCCCCAAGTATATGAGAAAGGAACAGAGAATTGTTCTTTTACTGTTTGACCTGTATCCCCAATTCACCAAATAGAATGAACACTGAGCTTCAGTGTCAAATCTTTAGCTCTAATAATCAAGTTTGTAGCACCAGAGTTAATTAAAAAAAAATTGAGTGGAACCCTCTTTAACTTTACTATAAGTTGGTTTAACTTTTAAGATTATTTTTCAGAACTTTCCAACCTATCAATTGTCCCTAATAGCAAAAAAACAAACAGTCTATCAGTGCAAAGCATTTTTTCATTGCATGAAGCGAGTGTGTGTGTGGTATGTCTGCTTTCGCATTCTTTCCCTGATTCACTGTTTTATCTATATTTTAAAACATTCTTTGTTTTTCCTGTACTCAGCTTTACATCCTGTCTTAATTTTGTCTTTTTTCATAAGTTTTCCCTCTTGTTCTACTAAATCTTGTTCCAACATTTTCAATTTGTCCATACTTATCACTAATGTAATTACCCAAATATGATAGAAAAAATTCCAAAATGGTTATTAATACAAAACAAAACAAAATGGTTATTAATCGATTTCAGTTTCAAACGTCAGTATTTGCTTCTGGAATTTTCAACAACTAGCTCAACTAGGCCTACAGTCTTACTATAAAACCAAGCTAAGCCTTGCCACCATTAAACCAACACGCTAACAATCTACAAACCTAAACTAGACTTAGGCTGTATCCGAATCCTCCCCTTATCCCTTACCCTTTGTCTTATCCCTAACCCTAGGCCCTACATGCAAAGTGCTAAGGGCTAGGGGAGGAAACATATCTCTAAGAAATCGGACACTACTTGGTTACGGTTACGTCATCAAGCATTGTCGCTAGCTGGCTGTTATGTCACCAGAGGCGACAAGTTGATCACAAACATCCAAGATGCCGTCTGCAAGTGTGCGCATGTCGATTGCATTGGTTATAGTGATTCTTTTGTGATTGTCTGCAACAAATAGAAGAAATGATGCAAGGAGAAGAAGACGTCTACGACGCCTACGAATGCTGGTGGATCAGTTTATGGTATGTATGGATTCGCTGCAAACAACGTTATGGTGTAGCTAGCCGAGCTGGACTCGTGTACATTACATGGACTGTATTATATTTAAATACGAACCCATTACATATCTATGTGTATAAGTATTATTTTGTCGATTATTTTTCTGTACCAGTCCAGCCCTGATATGTGCTTTGTTCTGGGGGGAGGCAACTCTAGTCACAATGTGTTTTTATTTTAGGGGGGGGCGTGTAGCCACTAGCTAGCTATGTACTTTATTGTGGGGAAGGGGGGGACGTTATTTTGTCGTTTTTTTTTTTTACAAGTTCAGTCCTGCTACGTGCTTTGTTCTGGGGGGGAGACAACTGTAGTCACGATGTGTTTTATTTTTGGGGGGAGACGTAATTGTAGCCACTATGTGCTTTGTTCTGGTCACGATGTTTTTTTTTTTTGGGGTAGGGGGGTGAGACGTAACTGTAGCCACTATGTGCTATTGTTGTGGGGAAGGGGAGACCGTTTAAAAGTAGTTTGAAGGTTTTGAAAGTTTGATTTTTCCAACTCAGCCCATTAATGGTGTGAAATGGTTTTCTTTTCCAGACTGGTGAGCCAACAACATACTGTGCCATACACCACAAGATGCCTATACTGCGCCTGTGGTTCGATGTGGAGACTGAGCTGAGGCAGGATTTCCGCCTCACCAGAAGAGCGATGCACAGCTTACAGAGGCTTTTGCACAGGGAGCAGGACCATGGCTGGGGTAATGAGCTTGAGGTACTCATATACACATTGGCTGGCACATGGACTCTCTTATCGGGTGGTGGCCCGTGTCTTTAATGTGCCAAAGGCCACAGTTCACGACATCATCCACAGAGTGGCCCAGAACATATGGGACAATCTGAGGAGAGCAATCGACTTCCCTCAAACAGTGGATCTGCCTGCAGTGGGTCAGGGA